>NC_143058.1:32755000-32910000 GCF_052426305.1 Pelodiscus sinensis | reverse complement strand
CTGCAATAAGGATGGCAAATGATTCACGGGGGAAATGAAATATTTCACTGTCAATTCAATAGATCTGATAATTTACAGCTTCTTGACTTGGACAGGAAAAACTCAATATGCATAAAAATGAATTTCTGATCTGATAATTGTAGAGATTCAAAAATAAAAAATGAATTTTGGTGGTTCAGTAAAGCAAACTTTACAGCAACTCGTAAGTGGGCTAAACAGGGTGTGTGGGGGCCCTCTGTTTATTCTGGTAAGAAATTGGGAACATAGAATACTTATTTTGAAAGGAACCTTAGATTAAGTCCACAGTGATTCAACTCACTTCAGGTAGCATCAGTTTAACTGATCAGCTGATTCCATTTACCTCACTTAGGTGTGTCTACACTGAATGGCTTAACTCAAAATAAGCTATGCAAACTGAGCTACGTCAATTGCATATCTTATTTTGAAATAGCTTATTTCAAATTAGGGAGCGTCTACCCAGCACTTATTTCAAAATAGAGCATTCTTTCTCCGATTTCCCTTTCCCTTATTCCGCGTACAGTAAGGGTTACAGGAGTCAGAGTAAAAAGTCCTCCAGCTTGACATCATATTGACACTATTTTGAAATAACTGCCTGCTGTGTAGATGCAGACTAACTCATTACAGAATAGCACTAGTTATTTAAAATAGTGTTACAGTGTAGACATACCCTTAGACAAACAGATCAAGGTATCTTGGTAAGACAAAACCAAATAAAGCACATAAAGGATTAAAAAAAAATCAGATTTACATATTCAGCTATACTGCATAAAGAGCCCAATTGCATTTCTGGATTTTTTAAATGAAGAGTAGTAAGCTCACTGCTATAAAGATGCGCTATATACAAGAAACTATCGCCCAGCACATGCACTCCTAAGCAAACGGTGCCATTAAATAAAAGAGAAGCCAAGCTGCTGAGACCACCATTAATTTGAAAACTTTCAAAAGTGTCACTCGATAGAGTCATGCTTGATTAAGGAGAGCTACTGAGAAATAAGAACCAGACTTCAAAGAATGCATGTTATACATGGCAGTGGCCAAGAGATCAAATTCAGTTACAGACCCAGTAAGAAAAGTTCCTGAACTTCTGCAGAAATAGATTCTCTCAAATATTGTGTACACAACCAATCAAATCCTACAATACACACCTAAGTCTTCATGAATTGCTCGTTATGAAAAAGCGAATGGAATAAAGGAGCCTGTCAGTGAGCTCAGGATATCGATGTAATAGGTTCTGCTTCTATCTGAAATATGAAGAGCAAAGATGAGCCCAGCAATTTGCCATATTGTTGGTCTCTTGCATAGACTGAACACAACATTGATTCCAGAGTGAAGTCCACAACCTTCTTGTGACATTACCTGTGCAAATATCCTGCAGCAGCAGCAAAGCTCCTGTACCACTCCATAGACATTCATAACTCCGGTGGTTAATTAGGGGAATGAGGGCTAACATGTAAAAGGAAAGGAAAATCTGAAATTGTGAGAAGATCTTCATTTTTAATGGGGCAGAAAGAAAACTCACTTAAACACCAAAGATACATTCTTTTTGAAGATGTGTTTTTCTCTCAATATTTTGTCACCGCTAATCAATGCAATCAGTTCACATTTGACATAGGAGTCACCCAGTTTGAGCACTGACACTAAATATTAATGTTGTTATATTTCCATATTGTATTTCTATGCTCACTACAACTGGTTTTAGCTACAATAAATCTGCACCTTCTCCAAATATTTAATTCTAGCGAGGGCAGAAGTTCTTACTCTAGCAAGAATCCTATTAACTTCAATGGGAGTTTTGCCTGAGTAAGGGATGCAGGATCATACCTCAGGGCAATTTTAGGGCTGCAAAGTATTTGAGAAAAATGTTTTCTGACAGATAGCTTATACAAGGCACAGGTTTTTTTTACTCTTTTGCAATTGTACTTTTGAAGTAGCACTTATGTATATTATACAGTGCTTTGGTGTTCACCCCTATAGCACATACCCAATGTCTGTATGCAGCATGGCTAAATGAAAATATAAGGTAATGCTGTCACATGAGTAAATTAAGACCTATACAGTAATATAGGGATTATAAAATTTGTGTTAAAACTGGTAACAGCGATACTTATTTACTGACAATGAAAATACATAGCATTTTTCTGTCAGAACATTTATCACTTGGCAACCCTAGACTAACCTGACATGTAAAATGATCAAAATGGATGATATGTGTAATCTTTTCCATTCATTTCTATTTATTTTAGTTATGATAAAATTCATCAGTGTGCACAGGAAGATTGAGCTTGAAACAAAATTCCTACTGAAATTGGCTCATTGTATTTTTAGTATGAGATTGCAAAACAGGATACTTACAGAATAGCTCACCAGCAGCAAACGAATATACCTGATAGTGTTAAATCTATATTAACTTTTATGATTTGTAACCAGTGAATTCTAAATTAAATATGTACTTGCCAATTACACTATTTTTTTAAAAAGTATCTATTTTGCACCTTTATTTTAAACTTGTTTAAGTCAAAGCAAAGTTATTTCTGTAACTGCCAGTAACAAAGTACCCAGGAGTAGACCATTTTAATCAGTTTTATTGATTCATGCTTTCAGTTCTTATTCAGTTAAAAACAAGGCACATTAAATATATTCTCTTATTGCTCTGTAAATGCATGCAGCTCATTCTGTATATCAAAAGTAATAAATAATGTCAATAAAACATTGTGACAATTATAAAAAGGACAGCCCAGCCTCAAATACAGTATTTAACTGTCCAATTGATAGCAATAACCCACTACAATACATAAGTGCCACATATAAAAATATGCAATATACACCCCACCCACCCACACACACACACACAAAATTGGGCTGATAGTTTTTGTTTAAAGAGTAGTTGCTGCACACTGGGTTAGAATAATACAGGCCAATGAAATTTTACAGCTGAATTGACCTGAAGAGTACATCTTGAAAAATCATTGTTTCAAAACTTTAAAACAGTGTTGGGATGAAATCAAATAATTTTGGATTGTATTTCCATTTTACTATTTAAACCAGTATAAACAATGTATGCAACTTTTTCTGCTATACAATGTAAGTACTTATACACATTCTACTGTGCCACAAGAGACCAAAACAGCAGAGGACTAAGAAAGTTATTGCATCTAAAATTCAAAGCAAATCAGAACAACAGGACAGGCACACAGCCATGAAAATCCCTTTACATTCTGCATATTATATTAAGTTAGTAAATAAAAAAACAGCAAGTAGTATATTGGATGTGTGGTACACAGTATTGGCGTTACAGCAAAACCTCAATTATCATTCTTAACAGTATAACTTAAGGGAGTGGAGGGGAACTATTAAAGGTGTACTGAATCATAAGAAATATGTTAAATACAATGGCTTTCTTCATCTAACCTGAAAAGGACTCTTCTGTGTCACTTGTAGCCATTACACTTTAAAAATTATTGGTAACATAATGTCTTTTTGAAAAATACAAAACTTAACTCTGTATTATTGTACATTGATTTCTCCCAGTTCTAGAATGTGCGGCAAAAGGTTGTTGTGTTCTTTACTCTTTAGTTCAAAAGGACATTTGGCACCAATAACTTTATATTGCAAAAATACAGATATATATTTTATCCAGTGTATGCTGACATATTTTAATGCAAAAGCTTGATAGAGAAACAAATCCAAGGCCCTTTTTGTTCATACATAAACCTCACGTTGTCATCAAGTGTCAATTCACACAGATTGAGCCATACTAGGGTGTGCTCAGTGATCTCAAAAACAAAAAAGTTAGTTCCCCACTGTGATGTGTGCAAGAAAGTACAAAGCATCTTAATGTTAGCAAAATCTAATAAAGGAAAAATCATTTTAAAGCATTTCACCTTGGGGCTTTTTAGAATACAGTCTTCCCTCCATTTTTTGTTTAGACTAAGTGCTGTATATTTGCCCTTAACTGATAAGTTCAGATTCATTTAATAATTTTAGGTGGGCTTTTCCTTCACCCATATTTAGATCAATACAATTTGTAATAGCTGGAAATGTACTAGATGAAAAAATTCAATCACCTCACCATTACCACCTGTAGTTAGTACTGTCATCACAGTTATTTTACATCCTGAGCACCTAAATATTTTGCATACAATATTATTTTACTTGTCTACTATTCAGAACTGCACTGCTTAGAGAATATTAACCTCACATCATGTGCCCTTAATGGATTAAAATAAATCAGATTTTGCATTTAGTTGTGTATATGTACGCTGGCACTTTAAATTCAAGGCTTCTGCTTTGAGATGTAAACTGATATTTATACTCAGGACTATTATGAAAAGTACTTACCAATAAAATATCCATTATTTTTTTCCTCCCTGCCACAGATCAAGCAGAAACCCTCCATTTGATCTTAATGCTGATCATAGTCAATTTCATAATAGGAAGAGTCACAGGGCAAATAGCCAGGTGCAGCATGTGCGAGAAAGGCTCAAATAAATAGCCCAAAATTGGTGTTCTCAACTTTGCATTAATTTGCTGAATAGCCCTTACCGCTTTTTCAGTAAGCCCTGCTAGATCACCAAAACAACTTTCCCATTTAAGTGTACATTTTGCAAATATTAACTGACTAAGATTAGAGTAATATGGCAAAGCTCTTGTTATATATACTTTCAGTATTTGTCTAAAAAACCCAAAAACAAACAGTACGAGAATTTACAAGATACGCCAATATCTGCTCGACAATAGTATATACTGAAAACAGACTGGTTTCCACACATAGGAGTGAAAGGTATACAGTACCTATATTATGTTTTACTTTAAATTATATCTTATTATGATAATTTTGGTTTTTTTGCTTCCATCTTGTGCTCTTCCAGCCTCATACTGTCAAAATTTTATTGACAGAAATGTATCTGACAAAAAAATTGATGCCACTGAATGAGTACAACACTGAGAAGCATTGAAGTGACTATGCAGCATTCCATAAATATCACTATGATTCTTTATCAGGATGTTTAATTTAGAAGTGCTCAAGATATTTTTTTGTGGCAACCTCCTGAAAACCTAAATGTGAACATTTCCCCTTTCCCCCATGAAAACTTTTCTTTTTCTGACAGGCACTTTGAACATGCCTAATACTTTTAATTAAAGTAGATTTTAGGTAGCAGTTAATCTGCATGCTTAAAAAGAAATGGTGCATAGAGAATATCTAAGAGCTTAAAGTTGTGAGAGGGAGTGTCTGAACAACCCTTTTCTAGACTCGTCTGAATTCTTGCAAATAATTTCCATGTCTGAAGTCTGCCCAGTCCAAAAGGCCACATTTTGGAGTATTAATATAAGCACAGAAAATAAGGAAAAAGATAAATGCACCCGTTTGTTTTTGTAAAAGCTACCTGACCACCAGCTACAGATCGTGTAGAATAAACAGACTTTTGAAACCATTGGAATGTTTTTCAGCACTGAACGAGGCAGCGACACATAGCTGTATGCAGGTTTTGCATTTTTCAAACTCACAGTCCACCACCACTTCGATCCACTGGAATAACAACTCTCTGATGTAAATTCTCTTCAGCAGTTTTCATAAGTACAGCCAGTCGGCTTCCTGACACATATCCCTTCTGAATAGCACTCATGAGCTTAAAAAAAATGTACAACATATTAATGATAGTAGCCATATTTAGCCATGACACAACACTTAAAGAGATTTTAATCCCAAAGGTTGAAGTCTTCCCTGAACTGAGGATTCCACCCATTGGTGGCCAGCCAATAACATAGCTGCAACTGAAGCTAACCCCTCATGTAGAAAAGATACATTGTTATGATTGGTGCCGCTTACCCGCCTGCTTGAAATCAAGACATACAAACTGATCTACACCAGTGCAGTAACTATGCACACCAGGGTTGGGCAAGATGTGGCCAGGGTGCTGGATCCAGCCCACCTAACACTTTGATCTGGCCCACGGACTGCACCTGGCCACTTTCTACTTATATCCTGCTGTCCATGCCACCAAATTTCCAGGCTGTGGCTCAGGCAGCAGGACCCTATTTAAATGGTCCATGATTCCTGGTTGTTGCACTACCATGGCAGCGGCCTGAGCCATGAGTCTTTTAAATAGAGGCAGCAACCCTGGGTGGCTGCCAGGCAATATGGTAGCGGTGGGGCCAGGAGCCAGAAGCCCTTTAAGTTGCTGCCATTTAAAGGGCTTGCAGCTTCCAGCATCACTGCTACTGCATTGCCTAGGGTTGCTGCGGCTATTTAAAGGGCTCCCAGTCACATTACTACCCCAGCAGGGGCCGGAGCGTTGAGCCCTTTAAATAGCCACAGCAGTCGGCTCCCAGGGAATGCAGCAGCGGCGGGGTCAGGAGTCATAAGCCTGCTGCTCTGTTTTTACTTCAAAGCCTCCAGCCCCAGACAAGAAGGGACTAGACTTGAGTCTCAAGGTCCCTTTCAGTTCAAGTATTCTATGACTCTGTGATTCTCCTCCTGCTTAACTACTCTTTCCCCTGCCTTCTGCGCTTCCACCTATTCTTTCACCAGTTCTGGACCATGTAAGTGAAGGCAGAAGTAGGCTTTTGTACAGTACTCAAGAAAAATATGTGTTGAGCAAAAAATATCCAAATATCTACATAGGTAATGTTTAGACATCTGCCAGATCCTCAGTTGGTGTAAACTGTCATAGCTCCACTCTCATCAGTGAAGTGCACCAAGTGACATAGCCAAGAAACTAGTCTGTGAGGCAACAGACTAGCGATCACAGATGCTGATATGTTCTTCTATTCAGGTCTTACTCTACAACATCCTTTTTATCTTCCTTCCTCCAGTATTGATTTGTGTGGTATCAGCATGATAGCAAAACATTCAACACCCTTTTTACTCCTCTGACCTTTTTCTTAAAAACCAGACTAGAGCTGAGCAAACACTTTATAAAAATGTATCTAATGAATTTAGCTTCAGCATCTGTTTATATCTGTTAGCATAATAATTTCTTCAAAAATTCCTAACTGTTTTAACTCATTAGATAGATTGAAACAGTTTCTGAAAGCATTCATTGTTCAAGCCATGTTGACTGTTCGCAACTGGTCAGAAAAAAAAATCATGTTACAGTGATCACTTGCCACACATTCAAATACAAGTTTACACAAATATTTGCAAACATAAGTTTCCACAAACATTCTTTCAAGGAAATGTGACAGTTTTCAGAGAGCAAACATAAAAGGAGCATATATCCTTATAGATCCATTTTAAAAGATTTACCATCACTTATGTAAGTTCCATACATTTAATTAACTGGGTGGCAAAAATCAAAGGTTTTTTTTATTACTTGTGATTCTAAAACTTAATTTATAGTAGTGCATAATAAGTTACATGCTGTACACATTCATAGAAGATATTCATCCCAAGTGTACAAAAGGCCTCATTATGGCAATGCTGAAGCAACCAGATTTCATTTGTTTTTATTTAAGGAACCTGTTCCAAAATGGGGCATACAGTGCATTTATGAAAAGCAAAGAGGATAAACTAGAAGCCACCAATAAATATAGTTTTAAAAAATTCAAAAAAATGCTGTCATTCACATTTTGGAAATATTAGAAACACAAAATATACAACCTCTAAAAGGAGTTTTGAGCACAATAAATGCTTAATGATTGCCAGTTTTCTGTTTCTTAATTATATACTGTACCCCCACTCACAAAGTTACAGCATAAGCCACTCAAATGAAGAGCTCTGTATAGAAAATGCAAAGTGCTATTTATTCTTCACCAGTTAAAACTCTTATATAAAAAGGGGGAGGAGGTGCTCTAGCTCTCTCAATTGCCTGAAAAGCTGTGTTTGCTTTTGTTTAAGAAAATGTATTAGTATGATGTCATGGGGCTATTGTTTCCATTTTATTTTAAATGTTTTTGGTCACTATGCTTTAGGCAAATAAATCCTCCTTTTTGGCAATGCAGGGCATAACTGGTGAAAATTTTCTGCATTTAGATTCAACAATGCTCTTATCTACAGCTCATCTCCAGAGAGACAATTACCATTTCCTTTCCCTTGATCTTGTTTGTTTAACTTGACACTGTGAAGAAAGGGCTGACATTGACCAAAATCCTCAGTATTAATTTATCACATGTTCGGCATTCATCATCTCTGTGATTCTGGAAAGACCTGGCAGTCATTTGAAACACCTGACCAAGACAGACTATACAAAAACAAACCTGGCTAGCTGGAAACAAACTGCTCACGTAAGGGGAGTCAAAGGGATGGAGGCAAACACTGTACGAATATCTTTACTGACTTCTATTTTCCCTTGTAAATCGTTTGCAGCAAGATGCATAGACAACTGATGCTAACATCTCCCTTTCATGCACTCTGTTGCTTTCTCTCTATAGATAATTCAGAAATTAAGCAGGACAATGTAGATAGCTTACACCTCACACTGAACCTGCGGCTTCTCAGCCCTAATACTTTTTCAGTGAAACTTTTAATCAACAGTCATATTAAGTGTGAGTAAATACTACTGTTTTAACTGTGCACCACAAGCCAAATTGTGCCTTCAGAGGTATGGGTGGCTCACACCCAATCTGAAGGAAGCAAGAAACATGAATCTGAGGGCAGAATTTCCTACTACTGAAAAGGCTATCCCAAGAGACTACAGGATATGCTGTTTGGGTCTAAGAAGGTTTGTTTCTGCATAGAAGAAACTCTGAGTTTAATAGTGTCTATACATGCAAACCTTAATTCGAATTTGGTAAACCTCATTCTACGAGGAGTAATGCCAAATTCAAAATAGCTATTTTGAATTAAGTGGTGTGTAGACACTTAATTAGAAATAGGGGGCCTCCAGCCCTTCCCAGGGAGCCCTGGTGGCCACTCTGGGCACAACCAGGAAAACTCACTCTCCTCTCCTCCTTCCCCGGAGAAATTAAAGGGGTAGACCTGTGCCAGCCAGTGCCTGTGCCAGCTCCAAGCCTGCCAGCCCATAGCCAGCAGTGGCCATCGGGACCTCTGACCCAGTAGCACCAAAACATGAGCCAGCAAGCCACTGGCAGCCAGCCCTCCACCGTTCCCCAGGAGCAGTGTGCCAGCTCCCAGAAGCCTTTCTGGTTCAGGGTGGAGATCATGGACCTTATTCAGGTTTGGGGGGGATGCCCCCAACATTCATGATCTCCACACTAGACGGATGAATGTGGCCGTCTATGGCAGGATAACTGCCAGCCTGGTCACCAAAGAACACATGTGAACTTAGGAGCAGGTTTGCATTAAAATCAAGTTGGTCTGGTGAGACCCCCAACACTGGGCCCTGAGCTTCCCCTCCCCCTTCTTCCCCTTGCTTCCCCCTTCCAGAACTCTCCTCTCAGGTTTCCCCCTCCCCTCTCCCAACCTCTCTCCCACCTCCTTTTTCCAGTCTCCCCAGAGGTTCATCCCTCTCCCCCCCACCCCAGTTTTGTTCAATAAACCCAGTTTCTATTTTTCATCATACGTGTCTTTCATTTGACATCAGGAAGGGGGGCTAGGGAGGAGTAAGTGGAAGGACGTGAGGGAGGAATGGGGCACGAGCCCCCGGTGGGGAGGACCACGGAGGATCTGAGTGCTCCTCGGGATGGACACTCTCCCTCAGGACCTCCTGGATCCTGACAGTCCCCCGATGGACCCCCCCAGATGGCAGCCTGCAGCAAGTGCAGCCGGGCTGATGGCAACGACCCTACGAGACGCAATGGCGTGCTCAGGGGCAGCTCTGGCTCCATGTGGCCGAGTGCTATGGTGTCCCGAGTGCAGGCACTCAGGGCACTCCAAGACAGGACTGCTTTGCTGTCCCTCATCGAGGTAGACAAGCAAGCGGGGAACCCTGAGAACTGTCTGTCCGGGGTGGGGATAGGGTCCCTTTAAGCACAGAGCTCAGTTAGCCTCAGGCAGCAGCCCCACACACAAAGTCCTAACCTGATGCACTGCCAGCACTGGTTCCGGCCAGCCTTAACTTTGGTTCAGGATCCACTCAGTGTGGACATGCTATTTCGAAATAGCAAAATGCTATTTTGAAATATAGATTTTGTGTATAGATGCATTATTTCGAATTAGCTTAATTCGAATTAACTATTTCATATTAAGTTAATTTGAAATAGCATTGTAGTGTAGACATACTGTCAGGGATGATCTAGATCAGTGGTCTCCAAGATCACTTTTTAAATCTCAGAACAGGCGAAGATCTACTGCCCCGCCCCTTCCTTGAAGCTCCGCCCCTTCCTTGAAGCCCTGCCTTCTCTATTCTCCTCCTGTCCATCACTTGCTATCCCCAGCCCTCACTTACATACTCTGATCAACAGTTTATTTTTAAATTATGCGATACATACAATTAAAATCACATGTTTATAGTTATGAAATAAATGGTATGTTTTGTATTCATGCTATTTAAATCTAAAATGAAGCATTTATAATTATACATTTTGTGGGGACAGAGTTCTGCGGCTGGGGGCAGGGGAGAGGGAACAGGGTGCTGGGAGGGCAGAGGACAGGGTGCTAGTGGGGACAGGGTTCTGCAGCAGGAGACAGAGTGCCAGTGGGGACAGAGTTCGGGGAGTGGGGACAGAATTCGGGGAGTGGGGACAGAAATAGGGACAGAGTTCTGTAGCTGGGGACAGGAGAGTGGGGACAGAGTTTGGGGAGAGGGGACAGGAATGGGGACCGAGTTCTGTAGCTGGGGACAGGAGTGGAGACAGCATTCTGTGACTCGGGAGAGGGGGCTGGGGAGTGGGGTGCCAGGGGACGCAGAGAGTCCCCTGCATCTCCCTTCTCCCAGCATACTCCCCCCCCCCCCCAGGGAAACCAGCGCGCGCCTGCCCCGGGGCCAACCCCTACCCCCCCCCCCGCACAGGGAAGCCCCGCACGCACGCCTGCCCCGGGGCCAACCCCTCCCCTGAAGGGAAGCCCCGCGCGCACGCCTGCCCAGGGAGCCGACCCTCCCACCCGCGCAGGGAAGCCGCGCGCGCACGCACGCCTGCCCCGCGGCCAGCACCGCCCCCCCCCCCCGCCCCATGCAGGGAAGCCCCGTGCGCGCCTGCCTCGGAGCCAACTCCCCCCCCCCCCCCGGCCAGGAAACCCCCGCGTGCGCGCCTGCCCATGGGGCCGACCCTCCCCCCCCCCGCGCCGGGAAGCCCCGCGCGAACACCTGCCCCAGGGCCAACCCCCCGCGCCCGCTGGAAACCCTCTGCGCACCTCCCGCAGGGCTGACTCACCCTCCTGTGCTGTCCGGGGGCCCGGCAGAGCAGCTAGCGCACTTCTGGCATTGCCGGAAGTGGCGCTAAGCCACAGGACTTCTGAAGCCGACACTACCTCTTGAGGTAAGTAGTGGGGCTTCTGGGGGGTGGGAGGGAAATGGGGGCGAGACGGACAGGACGCCTTGCGAGCTACTGGTCGAGGCCTCGAGATCGACCAGTAGCTCGTGATCGACCTGTTGGTGACCACGGATCTAGATGGTGCTTGGTCCTGCTGTGAAGGCAGGGGACTGGACTTGATGACCTCTTGAGGTCCCTTCCAATTCTAGTATTCTATGATGCTATAAATCATTTGGGGAGAACAGATGACCCTCCTACCCAGGGCTGGATTAAGGGGGGAGCTAGCCATGCAGCTGACTGGGGTGCCAACCTATGGGGGGGGGGCGCTGTGCGCCTGGAATCCGCGTGGCGCCCATCAGAGCTGCAATCAGGCTCTGCGCACCCAATTGTAGCTGTAATGTGTGCAGTGCGCCGGGGGGCCAAGCCGCGCAAGCGCCATGCACCCAGGGGCGGAGCCGTGCATGCACCGTGTGCCCATTATCCAGGGCGCAGGAATGGCTCGAGCCAGCCCTGCTCTTACCCTGTCTATTCACTGTAAGAATATAACAACAGCCACACTGGGTCAGACCAAAGGTCCATCTAGCCTAGGATCTGGTCTTCCGACAGTGGCTAATACCAGATGCCCCAGAGGGAGTGAACAGAACAGGAATCAAGTGATCCCTCTCCTGTCACCCATTCCCAGCCTCTGACAGAGGCTAGGGACACCATTAGTATACATCTTGGCTAATAGCCATTGATGGACCTAACCTCCATGAATGTATCTTTCTTGAACTCTGTTAAAGTCCTGGTCTTCACAACCTCCTCTTAGCAAGGAGTTCCACTGTGGCCTCAAACAGCTTCTAAAGACACTTGACACCATGTGAAATTTCCACAGCATGAACAGAAAAGCTGCATAAATTACCACTGCAGAATAGGTCAGCAGTGTATTGCTCTCCTTCACTCCTCAGATTTATTAGGAAATTTTAAGACAGTGATGATCTTCTAGGTAAGGATCTACACATAGATACTTGCTCAGGGTTTGCGTTTGCAACAAGTCACATTAGCCATTTCTGTGTTACTCCCAGTTCAGATCTGCTAGTTTAGGTTTCTCTCTCTCAGCAGCTGGGAGCATGATGTCTTTTGTTCCTTCCACTCAGCAAGTCTTTTAGCTAGGTTACTTTAAAAATATACAGAGACAGCCACCTGCTTTAATGTCCAGAAAGCTGGAAAAGACACAACAGAAGGGAGGCAGACAAACTCCATGTTTAAAAAAAAAGTCCTCATTCTCTCTCACAGAAGGATAACACCTACTAGCTCATATAGTGTGTACCCTTACCAATACAGGACAGGCAGTCTATGCTAAGGATGAAATCCTGGCCTTACTGAAGGCAATAAATATTCACAATTCCTACTGATTTCAATGGGGCCAAGTTTTCAACCTCAGAAATATCTTGTTAGTTTGGGTCAGTACACTCAAGTTACTACACTTAAGCTAGACTGGCATTCCTTTTTATGGTCACACTCACTCAAAGCTAGCTTCTAGAGCAGTGTTTCTTAAACTTTTTAAGACTGAGAAACACGAAACAATATTTTTTTGTTAAGAAAAAAAAGGGGGAGAGGTTGGGGGGGAAGTTATTGAGGAAAAAGGGCAGCCATTTTGAATTCTGTTGTTCTCCATGGAACACAGTTTAAGAAACACTGCTCTAGAGAGAATGAGCAAAGCTTGATCTGCACAATTATTTGATTAGCAACTGATGGGTTGCTGTGACATAAGCAGATACATCCTCACTGCAATATTAGCACTGTTGTCAGTATACCCACTGATGGGACTAGCTGGCGAACCCCAACTAGATATTTGTGCATGAGGACAGCAGTTGGATTAGTGATAAAACTGAGTTATACTTCAAGTTAATAAGGTAGTGAAGACAATCTCTTAGTCTCTTTCTCTCCAATGCTTCAT
The DNA here is from genome assembly GCF_052426305.1 of Pelodiscus sinensis. Classification (NCBI taxonomy): domain Eukaryota; kingdom Metazoa; phylum Chordata; order Testudines; family Trionychidae; genus Pelodiscus; species Pelodiscus sinensis. The sequence continues at coordinate 32,896,730 of NC_143058.1, read as the reverse complement.
CACTATTAAGAAAAGTATAAGCACATGCTGCAGCATTTGCCCTTATAAGAACAGATTCAGATTATGGAAAATTATGTGATCAACACAAAGTCTGTGCTGTAAAAATTGTATTTCTTAATGTTGATACATGCATTGTCCACCATTACGAAAGTAAATTCATATATAAAAAAAATCATGGCTAAAAAACTGTATGGCAAGCCTATAAAATTGTGTATAAACCCTACATCTAACTCTAATAATTTCAAATATAGAAATTATCATCCCTTTCATTACAACTAAAAAAAACCAAACACCCTACACACTTACCTGCAAAAACTCATTGAGTTCAACCTGCCCATTTTTGTTCAAATCCACCTCATTTAAAATCTCATGAAGTGTATTTTCATCAATTTGAATGCTGATGTTCTAAATAAAAGAACAGAACAAGCAAATCAATGGGATCTGTTAAACATGATTTATACTATATTACACAACTGAGATAAGAATTCAAAAATCAAGAGAGAAATATTACCTCTAACACAAGTTGAACATCCAGTATGGTAATAAAACCTTTCTTCTCTTTATCAAACATGTGGAACCTCTTTTTATATCTGCAAAATAGAATTATGAATGGTACAGATATATGGAAAAGGTTGACAGAAGTCTCTTCCCAGAGACTGGGGAAAGTCCATTTGTACTTTATTTACCTGTCAATATCTGAAGGTATAAGTGTGATTTCAGAGCTGTCTGTTAATTGTTCTGATTTTGCCTTGTAGCCCATTTCATAGTACAGAAACTTTTTAGCAGATTCAAGTTCTTCCTAAAATGGGAAGGAAACAAAGTTTCAGTTCTAGAATAATCCTGAATATTTACACGCTGAATACCTTCTATACTGTAATATTTTATTGACTCCAATCACTTAATTATAATTGCTGGTTCTTAGAGGAGTATCAGCATTTAATAGCCAAAAAGTGCTTACAAGCAAGCGAGGTCATTAAGATAAAGCAGTATTCCATGCTTCACCTAGATCACTTGCTTTGATGTTCAAGTGTTGATTGTCAATTCATATTCACACACAGAGAAATGGAACATAAAGATTTTAGGGTCATATCATGTTCTCAATACACACATGCATCTTCCAATGATGTCAGCAAGACCAGAATTAAGAGTTGGTAACTTACATGAATATTTAAATGCTGTGAACGGTCCATAATGGACTCCAATCAACAATAGATATGAGAATAAAAATAAAACCTGACATTATCATCTTCATACAGCAGAATGAAAAGGAGGGTCTTAGTCATAAGTTAAAATGTTTCAGTTCAACTTTGAATTCTTTGCTTATTTAAGAGTTTTAGGTATGGTTTTGGTATTTAACATCTTGTGTGGAAGACCATAAAATGTATATTTACAGAGATTTGCTCTGACCCTTCCAGCCCCTTTTAATATTATAGTCAAATGCAAATTCATAGCCTTAATCAAGTGATCACATACTATTTTTCAACTATATTACACAGTATATTAGCATATACTAGTTTTCTAAAACCTTTATTACAGTTATGTAGCTTCTTTAGTATTTTGGTCTATGTACGCCATAAAAGTCACCAATACTGTTTACTTACTCAGTGTGCTAAAGGTTACGTATAAATGACACATACCCATAGTATAAATTTTCTAGGCATATCTACGTGTCACCAAAGTTCCAGGGCACATATGTGGCAAAAACCTACATATGTGATTAAGTCAATATCTTACATTGTTGTTTACAGTGCTGTTATACCTCTATTGGTCCCAAGATATTAGAGCAACAAGGTGGGTGAGGTAATTATCTTTTATTGGAACAATTTCTGCTGGTGAGAGGGAAAAGCTTTTGAGCTACACAGAACTCTTCAAGTATATGAGGAGACCTGGTGAGCTTATCAGGACTACTCACATGCTTCATGTTAAGCATGTACACATCTTTACAGGATCAGGGATTAATGAATGCTGCATTGATGATGTACTACACTATCTCACCCTCAAACAGCAATAAAGATATACTGGACCACACTGAAAATAGAGCTCATATGTAGGAATGAAACAAATCACCTTTAAAGATGCTACATATGTAATTACAGTAATAGGGTGATCTGCCCCCATGAAAGGGCCAGGGATCATGGGGCTAGTCAGTCCTGTTCTAAGGCAGAGCCCTTAAAATAAACTGGTACTTGGCAACTTGCAAAGGATGGGATGATTGCCTGATAAGCACTGAACTCTTATAAGGGCTGAAAATACTGATGGAGGAGCACTCTAAGCAGCAGTTTGGCTCCAGCAGCATTGGGACACCCAGACAGATAGTTTATAAGAGGACTAGGAAAAAGCTATCAGAGCTGGGTGACTCCCACAACAAAGTTCCTGGGGTAATGGAAAGTAACCTGGTTTAGCCAAATGATTTATGTTGATTGTTTATTTGATTTTTTTATTCTGAATATTGTTGGTATGACCAATAAATGAAGACCCGAGGAAAAGGACCTGATATAGACAGTGGGCAGGGTATCAATCCTTCCTGGGCATGAGAGACATACCACCAGTCTACACTTACAGAAACTGTGTGTTTGTATTATTGAAAGTGGTGTGCGATCATGCAACTACAGATTATCACAATGTGTACATGCGAAGGGGGCAAGAAAGGCTGCCCTGCAATCTCAGTGTTGACATTTTCTGACTGTTTTGCAAACTTAGTACTGCTGATTGGTTGAGTGCTATCAAGCTCAACTTCATCATCAGTTCACAAAGGAAGCTTTAGAAGAGGAGAATCAAGATGAGATGCTATACAGGAAAAAACCATGCAAGCTTTCCTTTCACAGCTCTACCAATGAGCAGCAATTCTGACTTGAAACACTCCTACTATTCAAATACTGTGTGCCTCGAACAAACTGGTAAATTGTGACAAATTTCATGTTGAACAACATGTCAACTAAGGAACAGGAGGAAACCTCTAATTTTACTTTCACTTTTAAGTTAAGCTGCTCAAGACTATAATTGGTTTGATAGCTCTTTTATAATGGCCTATGCCAAAAGATAATCCTCGTGGGAGGAAGAGAGCATCTGCAATTTTCTATTAAACCAGTTTGGACACACATTTGTTAAGCTGGAAACTGGTTAAGGAAAACAAGATAGTATAGTTTTAAAGTGGAACTGGGACTCTATGTCCCATAGGCCATATTAGCAGGAGTAGATTAAACATACTTTGTTGTGGGCAGGATTCGATGGGCAAAACCTGACTTGTGGTAATTTGCCAAAAAACTCTACACCTCTCATCAGTTTTTCATAAATAGAATTTCAGCAATTTGAAGGAAGGGCTTTTACCTCCAATAAAGGTTTTAGTATTTAAATTAAAGTAAAGGACAGAAAGATGTGATGACTATATCAATGGGGTTTAAGTATTGTTTTATCTGGTTTCGGCAATTTTTTTTTATTCTTTTAGTGATAAAAATTGTGTATGGATTCTATTTATATATATTAACCAACCACGTGTTTTTTTTCTTTTTGTTTTGTTTTTTATTTGTTTTTAGTAGCAAGGGGAAATCTCTCTTTCTTGCAGGATGTGCAAGAGGTAATAAGATAAAAATGCAAGACAGAGAGAGCTCCACAACTGGTACTTTTTTAAAGCTTTCTTGTAAAGTGCCCTTTGTACCTTTTTCTTCTGATCACTCCAGCGAAGTTCCTTCCCCATTATATCAATGATTCTTGGTAGGGCTTCATCTGCAGCTTGCACGTTCAAGAAGGCCAGCCGAGTGCGATGTGAAATCATATCCACTGCAGTGCACGCATACTCTCTTACCCCATATACAACCTAGGATAATAGAATTAAATAAAAAGAAAAATGTAAAATCCTGAAGTGTTTGAACTTGGGAAAAGGGCTGGATTTGTGTCAGAATGAGGCAAAAAAATAGCAGGAAGCTCTGGCAAATGGGTTGGTAAGGTGAATAAGAGCACTGGATGGGGCAGATATGGAGTGCATCTATGCACACTAGGCCATGATTTGGCTTAAGTGATTGAAGAAAATAGATTTGTATGAAATAAGCCCCCCTTTTTGCAGAAATATAAAAAGCATCTGGGATCATGCATCCAGATAGAATAATTTTTCCTGAACTGTTATTAATTGTATGTTTTACTCTGAAATAAATTTGTGTTTATACGCCAGATACAGATTCCACTCCCTCTCTTCACCCCTGAAGATTTGGGGTTATAAGGATACTTCACAGGGAAGGAGACCAATAATCACCACAAGTTATAGAGACAATAACCTTGCCATTTTCTCATACCTCAGCTTCAATATATGGAAATTCTGATACAAGGCGTTTTCCAACAATAGGCCACCTCTTTCCAGTAACTTGGGCTAATTTGGCCACCTCAAAAGCCTTGTCACCATATGTAGAAGCAAGGTGCTGAGCCACCTATAAAATGAAGAGCACATTCAGTGAACACTATTTCCTAGCACCTTCTGAAGCACAGCTGAATATATATCAGCTATTCTTGTCAGCCCTCCCATAGCCTGTAATAAATAGGCTGAGGATGGTATTAGTTTTTGATTGTGTGGGAGGAAACAACTTGCGTTGTGAATGCTTAGACCAGCACTAACGCTACTATGCATGTATCAATGTAACGGTGACTAATGATGCTTCAGCTCCTTTCTGCTACTGTGATCACATTAGAAGAATAGATTTTGTTGGGCTTGAGAAGCCAAAGACTTAGGTTGTCACACACGTTTAAAAACCGAGGGCATAGTTTGGTGATTATGCAGACACTGAAATAAAGAGTACACATGGCTTTTAAGTACTCCACTAGCAAAGAAAATTTATGACTGAATTTCTTTCTTTCTTATACAATTATTTCTGCCGTGACCAAACAGCACAGTCCTATGCCAATTTATGAGCTCATAGTACAGGCTGTGCTACCACTTTCCCCCTCCCCCCCCATAGAGTAGAACTGAGTAAAAATGTAGTTGACTCACCTCACTTTCCAGTCCATAATCTTGGACCAATCTAATGTAAAGAGTAGGACTCCAGTCCTTAGCCCCCTGCAGTAACAGGCCTACTGTCTTACATGGGCCTGCCTTTAGATTGTGAGTCTGGATGGCTGCATCAATGGTATCTTGTGCCATGGAGCGATAGGTTGTCCACTTCCCACCTGCAAGCAATTTGATTTGGTAATTAGTGGAAGTGTGTTGCACTGGCCAAACTTCACACTTAATATAGTTTCACCCTGACTAGACTTGAACTAGTAAGTTACTTATTCACTAATAACTAAATAATATCACTTGTTCCTTCAAATCTGCTGTACAAACATTCACTAACTTTGAATTAAATATACTCTGTTAGGTATAACAAAGCCAGATGAGGTACCAGGAATGGATTTCCAGTACCTGCTATAGTAACCAGGCCACTGTCACTAACAGCAACAACATGATTCCTAGATATTGACTGGGTGTCTTTAGAGCTGGGATCAGTGACAAGGGGACGAATGCCGCTCCATGCTGCCAAGACATCTCCTCTTCTCACTGTTTAGAAGCAAATAATAGCCAGAGAGAATTAGAAAATAACCTTCAGAACTGATCAGTTTCTAATTATTTTCTGATTAAAAACAAAAATTTCATTTTCTTAAAGTTACAAAGAATACAGGAGAGACAAGCAAGGACATATGTATACGCATCCTCAGTTTGCTCACATCCTATGACTTAATATAGAATTTCAATAAAATTTTACAAACACTATCTAACACAACCCCCTTAGGAGAGAAATATTGTTAGTCCTATTTTGAAGATCGGAAAACTAAAGAACAGAGAAGCTGATGTGACTTTCTCAAGGATAAGAGGGGGATTCAATATCAAAACTAGGTTACAATTCCAAGATTCCTGGCTCCCAGTCATGTGCCCAGACAATCTCAAATATGATGAAAATTAGTATATGTGAGATAACCTTGGGTTTTTACAAATTCCAGCATACTTTTTATATCATTCTAAAGCTCCCATATCATTTATTTTTACCACCCTCCTTTTATGACTACTGTTAACTGCCACAATGTACATGGCTGAATGGTATGTTTCACACTAACCTATTTTGTTGTATCATAGAAAGCTGGTCAGCAGCATCTTGTACATGAAACTGTCCACATACTAGTGCAACAAAACCATCTGATCATTCAGAGCTGAGTAACAACTGAAAACCAAAAAATGATATGGATGATGCTCCTAGTGGCTCAGCTGCTAATACGGGTAATCTACTGTGCAATATTTAGGAACATCTTAGAACTCTGACTTTTGGGTCAGCCAGGCTAATGATAGTTCAGTATCCACAGAAAGATTACCTACCACATTTGCATCTTGAGTTCACCATGAAGGCGGGGTACAAAGAGGCTGAAAATGGAAATTCAAAAGGAAAGTGGGTGAAATCTTTCCCTCCCAAGCCTATACCTGTTGTTGAAGTCTCATCCTTCCCCCATCAAAATACTTGTCCTGATGTGGGGGGTTCAATAAGAAACAAAGAGCTCCCCCCACCTTCTCCTTGTGGAATATCCAGCATGTGTGTAATGAGAGGCTGCACCTCTCCACAAAATACTTTCATGATGTATGTAGAGCTAAAAGAGGGGGATTCCATATCTCAGAAATCTCTAACCAGTTCAATGGACCTGGTGATGGTAGGTGGAGAAAAATGGTCAAGTTGTTTTGTTTTTGTTTTGTGTGGTTTTTTAGGTGCCAGGAAAACAGTAATTTTATTTTTAGAAAAGGAAAATATGTTGTTTTTCCTTGGAAACACACTTAAATCTTGGTACTCTTTTCTTATGCCTATATATTTATACCTGCCTCCGGAATTTCCACTACATGCATCTGATGAAGTGGGTCTTTGCCCATGAAAGCTTATGCTCCAATAAATCTGTTAGTCGATAAGGTGCCACAAGACTCCTCGTCACTTTTGCAGATTCAGACTAACATGGCTATCCCTCTGATACTTAAATCTTCTATTTGTGTTCTCTGCCTTGAATTACATTTTCCCCTGGACTACTTCAAAGAGTCAGAGAGCCACTGCAACACTGTTTTTTTGTTTCTTTTTAACCAGAAAAGCACAGTTACTTTCGTTAAACATTGCAATTGGCATCATCTCCTAATAAAACAGTTTTCTGAATAATATAACAGCTATTATAAAAGAACATAGTGGGCCTTTCTGAGTCCTAGATGAATTAACCCCAGCGCTATTATGTAGCTTTATTATATATTTATGTATTTATTCAGCAAGTTCACAGATGACACTAAGCTAGAGAGAGAGGTAGATATGTCGGAGGGTAGGGATAGGGTCCAGACTGACCTAGACAAATTGGAGGATTAGGCCCCAAAAGAAATCTGATGAGGTTCAACAAGGACAAGTGCAAAGTCCTGCACTTGGCGCAGAAGAATCTCAAGCACTGTTACAGGCTGGGGACCGCCTAGCTAGAAAGCAGTTTGGCAGAAAAAGACCTGGGGATTACAGTGTACGAGAAACTGGATACGAGTCAACAGTGTGCCCTTGGAGCCAAGGCGGCTAATGACATATTAGGGTGCATTAGAAAGAGCACTGCCAGCAGATCAAGGGAAGTGATTATTCACCTTTACTAGGTACTGGTGAGACCACATTTGGAGTATTGTGTCCAGTTCTGGGGCCCCATTACAGAAAGGATGTGGACACATTGGAGAAAATCCAGCAGAGGGCAACAAAAATTATTAGGGGGCTGGAGCACATGACATATGAGGAGAGGCTGAGGGATTTGGGATTATTTAGTCTAGTGAAGAGAAGGGGGAGGGGATTTGCTAGCAGCCTTTAAATACCTGAAGGGGGGTTCCAAACAGGATGGCGAGAGGCTGTTCTGTTACCACTAAGATAACAGGATGGTCATCAAGTTGCAGTGGGGGAGACCTAGGTTGGATATTAGGAAAAACTATAGTACTCGGAGGGTGGTGAAGCACTGGAATGGGTTACCTAGAGAGGTTGTGGAATCTCCATCCCTAAAGATTTTTACGTCCCAGCTTGACAAAGCCCTAACTATTATGATTCAATTGGGGTTGGTACTGCTTTGGGCAGCGGGTTGGACTCGATGACCTCCTAAAGTGTCTTCTGACCCTACGATTCTATTATTTACTTGAAAATTAAGAGGCCTTGTTATGTAGAATGTGAAAAATAAAAGAAGGTAAATAAAAGCTTGATTTCTCCATATCTTCTAAAGTACCAAGGGATCCAGCAGCTGAGTAAAATTTAATATATCCTATGACCATAATGTAAGAGCAAACAGCTGGGACCATAAACAGTACCCAGTTGTTGCTCTGAGAACAATCAGCACTATTCCACTATCCACTGCTCAGAAAAGGCTTCCAGCAGTAAAAGCCTCTCATTTTTTCCATTTAGTCTTTCAGTGGAAATCTCCATTCCATCTTTCTTGCCCCTCTTGAATGACTTTTGTCCTTCAGGTTAACATGTTAAAATTGTACATTTTGAAAAAGGAACCGATCACAATTCTACTCTTTCCATTGTGTCTCTCATTACCTGTTTTCTTTATTATGATATCAATGCATTAAAGGACCTGTTCCTACTCCCATTGTAGTCAAGAGTGAACTCCTTGGGACAAGACACTTCTTTTTCATCTTCGTGCACACGTCTCAAGCTATCACAATGAATAACCACAACCAACTGATATATCCAGATTCACTCCATCAAGTCACAAATGAACAGGCTAGCTTTAAGTCTATGTCTGCCCTGTATAGAGCAATGTCCCCAGGGCTTTCTTCCTGGAGCCTCTAATTTTTGCTTGTCACTTGAGACCCTAAACAAATCTTGACTCTTTCTTGGGTCTCAGGTCATTCTGGTAGAGGTTGATGGGAGGACTTGGGCCCACTCAATACTCTGGATCTCAACCCAGGGACGCTATAAGTAGCAATCACATGCTGCTTCCTGTAATAGTTGATACTGGTGCTATTCCACGGGCCATTTTGCAGTACAGACTTGTGCATTGAGGCTATTACTGCAAGGTACAAAATCTCCTCTCAGGGAGCATCTACCCAGCAGCACGTACAGCAAAATAAGCGATGCAATTTAAGCTACGCATATTGCATGGCTTATTTTGAAACTGCTTATTTTCTACACAGCGCTAATTTTGAAATAAATCGTTATTCCGGCATCTTTGCTAGTCCTCGTGCAATGAGGTTTACAGGAAGCCAGAATAAGAAGGCTGTTATTTCAAATGTATTTTGAAATAACAGGTGTGCTCTTAATCTGCACAGAATGCTATTTTGGGGCTAACGGATGTTATCCCAAAATAACGCTGCTATTTAGACGTACCCTCAGAGACCATGCAGTTGGTGATATTCCGTTAGGACACCTCTACACAGCAGGTCAAAACTCGAATTAAACTACGCAAATTCAGCTACATCAATTGCGTAGTTGAAGTCAAAATAGATTAACTCAGCTTTCGGTGAGATCTACACAGCAGGAAGTCAAAGGAATCATAGAATACTAGGACTGGAAAGGACCTCAAGAGATCGAGTCCAGTCCCCTGCCCTCATGGCAGGACCCAGTACTGTCTAGACCACCCCCAATAGACATTTATCTAACCTACATCTCTGGAGACATTTAAGAGGAGATTCCACAACCTACCTAGCCAATTTATTACACTGTCTAACCACCCTGACAGTTAGGAACTTTTTCCTAATGTCCAACCTAAACCTCCTTTGCTGCAGTTTTTGCTCCTTTGCTTCTTGTTCTCTCCGCAGAGGCCAGGAAGAATAATTTTTCTTCTTCCTTCTTGTCACACCCTTTTAGATACTTGAAAACTGCTATCATGTCCCCCCTCAAACTTCTCTTTTCCAAACTATAAAAAACCAATTCTTTCAGACTTCCTTCATAGATCATGTTCTCTAGACGTTTAATCATTCTTCTTGATCTTCTCTGGACCCTCTCCAATTTCTCCACATCTTTCTTGAAATGTGGTGCCCAGAACTGGACACACTACTCCAATTGAGGCCTAACCAGTGCAGAGTAAAGCGGAAGAATGACTTCTTGTGTCTTGTTCACAACACACCTATTAATGCATCCCAGAATCACGTTTGTTTTTTTTGCAACAGCGTCACACTGTTGACTCATATTTAGCTTGTGGTCCACTATAACCCATAGATTCCCTTCTGCCGTACTCCTTCCTAGACAGTTGCTTCCCATTCTGTACGTGTGAAACTGATTGTTCTTTCCTAAGTAGAGCACTTTGCATTTGTCCTTATTAAACTTCATCCTGTTTACCCCAGACCATTTCTCCAATTTGTCCAGATTATTTTGAATTATGATCCTGTCCTCCAAAGCAGTTGCAAACCCTCCCAGCTTGGTATCATCTGCAAACTTAATAAGCGTACTCTCTATGCCGATATTTAAATCATTGATGAAAATATTGAACAGAACTGGTCCCAAAACAGACCATGCAGAACCCCACTTGTTATACCTTTCCAGCAGTATTGTGAACCATTAATAACTACTCTCTGACAAAGGTTATCCAGCCAGAACACTCTTTCTTTAACTTCCCTTACTCCTCGTGAAATGAGGGTTAGAGAAGTCAGAGTAAGAAGTCCTCTAGCTCGCCATTATTTCGAAATAATGTGTAGACACGCTCTTCGTCATTTGAGAATAATGTCAATTATTCTGAAATAACACTGCTGTGTAGCTATAGCCTTAGAGAAGCGCACCTGCTTAGTTCACTGATGACCACATAAGGAATATGCACACGCATCCTGAATTTTTCCATCAGCCAGCAAAGCCATAATTTTTGTGATATGGACATTGGATCTTTTAAATTACTGTAATTAAAAGATGTTTTTGTTATGCGTGTTCTGAGTAATCCACATTATTTTTGCATAATGTATAAAATACCAAATAATTTAAAAGTTCCAAGCAGCTTAAGCTATAATGTCTTTACCAACCGGTTTAAATAGATCATATCTGTTTATACCATAACACTATTTCTTTTTAAAACCACAAATAGATGTTATAATCATTTCACTTTCTAAACAAAACATGAGAGAAGTAGAGGCTTTTTTAAAACTTAACTGTGTTGCTTATTAAATTTACAAAGGAAAAAATTGACTGATTTGCTTTACGTGGAAGCATATTGGGGTATGTTTTTAGATACTGCTTTCACATGACTGATAACTGAAAATCGATAAAAGACTATAAAGAGATCCCAAAAGAGCACTGAATAGATTTCAGAAATTGATGTTGCTCTGCCAACATGTTTAACCCGCTAAAATGAAGTGCTAATCACAGAAATAAGATACCATATTACATTTATAAACTAAAGAAACTGGGAAAAGCAGCATGTGTGACACTATAATTAAATTGTTGGAACACATCCAAGCCTGTGTAAGTTGATAACCCTGGCACTGTCTCTGGCAGCTAAAAAGCAGGTCTGCAGTGAGTTGATACGGCCAGCACAGTTGTTAATTCAAAAACAGGCAATCTATAAACATTGCTAATTGGATACGTGAAAACCAGCATGCACCTATGTGGGTTTCCTTCAAAAGCTTTAAACACTCCAGAAAACTACTTTTGTGAAACACCTTGCAAAAATTCTGTCCTATTCAATACTCTGAGCCATAGCTTAGTTCAACAAACCACCTGCCTGGCACACCACATCATTCTGATTAACTTCTGCTCAAGAGACTTGATGGTGCATTTTTTGGATAGATCATTTTTCTTAACTTGATACAAAAACAGAACTATCAATTTACCCATTCCAGGGAAGAGTAAACAAGAAAGCTAGAGTTTTCAGCCTCTGGATAGAAACCTTCCTATGTCTAACTACACAAAACTGCTACATTCCCAGCAGGCAAAATACTTTTCAGATTTACTTTAATATCTCTAATGCAAACATTTTCACAAAAATTATTTTAAAACACAGCAACAGTAAAGGGGTCAGAATGGCTAAAGGGCTTGGTAATGAGATATGAAGCTTTCAACTCTAAACCAATCTGAATGTAAACAGGTCATTTCCATTTAAGTGCCCTATATCAAATGAACCTACCTAGCAATCACTGTGCTATTTTTAAAAATGCAATTTTTTTGCTTAATCCTTCTTCCTGAACTAAAAACTGGACAATACTGAACATGTGCCTTAAAAAAAAAGGAAATATTAAGGACAAAGTGGTTAAAAATACAAACCAGAATAAAGACTTTGGAAAATTCAAGAACTTTTTCTGGAAGAAAAGTTCATTGAGGCTGATCATCAAACTCATGCTTAGATGTTGGATGTACCTTCACATGTTCCACATCTTCCACCCCATCCCTCTGATGAAAACTGACAGCATCACACAGAATCCCCCCAGCCCAAAAGGAGCACATGAGTGGCTGCGAAGCCAAAAAGTTAATGCCATTCTGGCCAAAAGGGAGCCCTCAGAGTGGATCAGTATATAAACTACCAGGGTATGCAGGATACATCTGACAAAGCAGTAACTGCATTAGCCTGAAATGTTGGTAAGGTCACATAATGTACACCAGAATACCAAAAGCATGATAAGTCAAATCACAAAAAACTTTAGTGACAGCAGAGTTTCACTATTAAAAATTGCAGACACAAAATGAAAAACAAAGCTCATTAAAAAATGAGGAGTTCTTTGGCACCTTAGAAACTAACAGATTTATTACAGCATAAGTTTTCATGGGAAAAACCAATGAAGTGGGGTTTACCCACAAAAGCTTATGCCCTAATATATCTGTTAGTTTCTAATGTGCCACAGGATTCCTCGGTGTTTTTGTAGATACGGACTAACATGGCTAGCCCCCCACTCCAAAAAAAGCTCATTATTGTTACCTTCAACATCACAACTAAGATAGTTGCGCACTTCAGTCAAAATAAAGTTAATATCTTCCTCTGTAGGTATCGGGTGATGTGTAACCTCAGTTGGAGTATCTGTAGTCCCGGCAATAGTCATCTTTTCCCATGGCAGGAAGAAAATTACTCGTCCATCACTAGTGGCTGGGTCAAGCAGCCCCATGTTATCAGGGCTGTAATAAAGAGAGCTTATTCATTTTCACGTCCTTACATCAAATAAAGTATCTACTTTAACAAAAAGCAGTAATTACTGCAATGGATTAACTAATGTTGTTCTTAGTCACACAGAACTGTAAATGTTTGTTATGGTTTTAGTCCAAGATTTTCATAAATGGCCAATAATTTGATTTCGTTGTACCTTTATTTCTTAGTCACCAACTAGTCATGTTCAAGAAACTTGATTTTCACAGTATGGTGGGGAATCACCCTCTTAAATAAACCAACAAACAAAGCTCCAGACATCTCTCAAGTTGAGTTCCCAAAAGCGCTAATGACTGTTGAAAATCTTGGCCCATAAGGTTTTTTTTTATTTAAAAAACTGAATTTTAAGAACAGCAATGTGCGAGAGATGTGGTACAAACTGGATATGTAAGGTAAGCTTTTTAAAGCAAAGAATGAATAAAGAATAAATATTATGCAACTAAGATAAGGTGAAAAAAGAAAGGGCTGGAAAAGAACCATGAAAAGAAGCTTTCAATTCTAACAAATACAAATGAGCTCCAGTGTCTGCAGGGAGAGAGATTTAATACAAAATTATTGTTTTGTCTCTTTTTATACGTTCTTTATTACTTACAATTTTAGCAGGTAGTTGATGAACATGTAAGATATTTAAAAAGTGCAAGAAAATGAACACTGTTTCCTTACAGTTACTATAAGATTTACTCTTTACATTAAGGAGTCTATGATTCATAGGAATATTTTCCTTGTAAATGTACAATCACTAATTTTATTAATTCTTGAAAAGTAAAAACACAACAGGAAAGTAACATTAAGTCTTATTTGTACTTTCAAACCAAAACTTCTAATGAGGTTATCATAGTAGCATATTACATAACTATGAGCCTAACATAATACTCTTTAGCCAGGCAGCTGCATGCAAGTTTTTGGTACTATTTTCTTTTAAAATCCACATAAAGTTGGTTTTATTTTGGTGGACTCTATATATCAAGACCCTAATTTCAAAGAAACTTCCTGACAACACTTTTTCGTTGTTGAGCATTTTGAATTATGAGCACTTATTCCTACCCCATTCCTGATTCAAAAACCAGGTGACAATGAAACCATTTTCACTCAATTCCAATTTATTTTTAATGTAAACCTTATACTAATATTTTGTTACAGAATATAATTAGCTAGGAGGTACATATACTACATCTGTATTAGTGTAGATCAGCAGTATACCTTGCTAGTGTTCATTAATCATAAGAAGACACTGAGCTGTAGTTTGAAGAAGAAAGAATACCAAGTAATAATTTGTGATGATGCCAAAATGAAGTATTTGATTATAATTTTATTGAATATATAATATATTTAATATTTTTCACATTAAAATCAAAGTCTAGGCTTACTGCTATCCCCCTTCTTCATATGTTCCTATGATTCAAATATGTTTTGTAACTGACTGATATTGCCAATATTAAGTTGGTGAACACATTTCACATATTAAAACTTTTCTGCCTTGATTTTTTATGCCTCGTGTGAATTCTTAGAAATCATGAGGATGGTGAGGTGGGATGAAATGTCAGTATTTCAAAATGTTTCGTCTTGATAGAATATCATTAAGCAGATTTTCAAAATATATGGACTTGATAAACCCAACCCACAAAAAAACCTTTCAAAGACCCTAAAAGTTGAGCAGGGTGACTCATGGAAATAGAAGTAATCCGTCAAAGTCACAGAAGGCCTACCTGATTCAAAGACTACTGAAGTCAATGGGAAGACTCTCATCTACTTCAATATGCTTTGGTTCAGGCACTAAGAGTTTCAAGTGTGAGGCACTTATACATTAAATCCATATTCATAGAATCATAGAACACTAGGAGAAGAAGGTACCTCGAAAGGTCATTGAGTCCAGCCACCTGCCCTCATGGCAGAACCAAATACTGGCTACATCATCCCTGATAGACATTTATCTAACCAACTTTTAAATATCTCCAGAGATGGAGATTCCACAACCTCCCTGGGCAATTTATTACAGTGTTTGACTACCCTGACAGTTAGGAACTTTTTCCTAATGTCCAACCTAAACTTCCCTTGCTGCAGTTTAAGCCCATTGCTTCTTGTTCTATCCTCAGAGGCCAAGATGAACAAGTTTTCTCCCTACTCCTCATGACACCCTTTTAGATACTTGAAAACTGCTATCATGTCCCCCCTCAATCTTCTCTTTTCTAAACTAAACAACCCCAATTCTTTCAGCCTTCCTTCATAGGTCATGTTCTCTAGACCTTCAATCATTCTTGTTGCTCTTCTCTGGACCCTCTCCAATTTCTCCACATCTTTCTTGAAATGTGGTGCCCAGAACTGGACACAATACTCCAACTGAGGCCTAACCAGCGCAGAGTAGAGCGTACTTTCTGTGCCAATATCTAAATTGTCGATGAAGATATTGAACAGAGCCGGTCCCAAAACAGATC
Source organism: Pelodiscus sinensis (assembly GCF_052426305.1). NCBI lineage: Eukaryota > Metazoa > Chordata > Testudines > Trionychidae > Pelodiscus > Pelodiscus sinensis. The sequence continues at coordinate 32,881,245 of NC_143058.1, read as the reverse complement.
CCTGCGGAACCCCACTTGTTATAACTTTCCAGCAGGATTGAGAACCATTTATAACTACTCTCTGAGTACGGTTATCCAGCCAGTTATGCACCCACCGTATAGTAACGCCATCTAAGTTGTATTTGCCTAGTTTATTGATAAGAATATCATGTGAGACCATGTCAAACACCTTATTAAAGCCTAGGTATATCGCAACCACCGCTTCTCCCTTATCAACAAGACTCGCTATCATATCAAAGAAACTATCAGATTGGTTTGACATGATTTGTTCTTTACAAATCCATGCTGGCTGTTCCCTATCACCTTGCTACCTTCCAAGTGTTTACAGATGATTTCCTTAATTACTTGCTCCATTATCTTCCCTGGCACAGAAGTTAAACTAACTGTTCTGTAGTTTCCTGGGTTGTTCTTATAATGCCCATTTATAAAAAGGGAAATATTTGCCCTTTTCCAGTCTTCTGGAATCTCTCCTGTCTCCTTTGATTTTCCAAAGATGATAGCTAGAGGCTCAGCTACCTCCTCTATCAGCTCCTTGATTATTCTAGGATGCATTTCATCAGGCCCTGGTGACTTGCAGGCATCTAACTTTTCTAGGTGATTTCTAACGAGTTCTTTATTTTATCTTCTAAACCTACTCCCTTCCCACTAGCATTCACTATGTTAGGGTACGTCTACACTACAGCGCTAGTTCGAACTAACTTAGTTCGAATTAGTTAATTCGAACTAAGCTAGTTCGAACTAGCGCATCTAGAACTAAAAACTAGTTCGAACTAGCGTTTTGCTAGTTCGAACTAGCGCGTCCACACTGATTGGACGCAGGGGGGCATTTAAGGGCAGCTGAAACCGGTTCTGGCAGGGCATCAGGTCAGCAGTTGCTTTGTGTGGCTGCTGTCTGAGGCTATCTGAGGCTCGTGCTTAAAGGGACCCCCCCTGGACAGCCGGTTCTCAGCTTTTCCTGCTTGCTTGCCAACCTCGCCGAGGGACAGCAAAGCGTCGGTCTCTGTGCCCGTCTGTGTCGGTGCTTCCCTTCGGGGGGGCCGCCGCAGGTGGCAACATGGAGCCACGGCTCGCCCTGCACCTTCTGGTGCACGTTCTGGACTTGCTGCTGCAAGCCTGCCAGCAATGGCTCGAGGCTGCCTGGCACCACCTGGGGAACGTCAGCCCCCTGCCTCTCCGCCTGGCTGCCCTAGGGGCCGTGGAGGAGCCGCGGCGGCGCCCCGGCACCGGCGTGCCCCGCCGCATCTGGCGTCTGGACACCAGCAGCGACTGGTGGGACCGCATCGTCCTGGAGCGCTGGGACGACCGACAGTGGACCCAGAACTTTAGGATGAGGAGGGACACCTTCCTGGAGCTCTGCGAGTGGCTCGCCCCTGCCCTGCAAAGAAGGGACACTCGCATGAGGCCCGCCATCCCCCTCCAGAAGCGGGTGGCCATCGCCCTCTGGAAGCTCTCCACGCCGGACAGCTACCGATCCGTCGGGAACCAGTTCGGCGTGGGGAGATCCACTGTCGGAGCAGTGCTCATGCAGGTACGGCGCTCGTCGGCCACCGAGCCGGGGGGGAGGGGGGCTGCGAGGAGGGGATGGGCCGCCCCAGGGACAAAGGGGGGGGCGGGAGGAGGCGAAAGCGCCCCGCACCGGAGGGGTCGGGCTGTCCCGGCCGTACTACACGCCGCCAGGGGGGTTGCTTCCGGGAGTGGGGCGCGGGGCACTGCCAGGGCACGCACGCTCCCAGCCACCCGGGCGCCCCACTGATTGACGCTTTGCTGTGTCTCTCTCCGCAGGTGGTCAAGGCCATCAACCGGGTGCTGCTCCGCAGGGTGGTCCGCCTCGCCAACCCGGATGCCGTCATCCGGGGATTCGGCGCCCTCGGCTTCCCCAACTGCGGGGGGGCCATCGACGGGACGCACATCCCCATCCGTGCCCCGGAACACCAGGCGTCCCGGTACGTGAACCGCAAGGGGTACTTCTCCGTCATCCTGCAGGCCGTATGTGACCACCGGGGACAGTTGACGGACATAAATGTGGGCTGGTCCGGCAAAGCACACGACGCCCGGGTGTACCGGAACTCCTCCGTGTGCCAGCGGCTGCAGGACGGGACCTTCTTCCCCGACCGCCACATCAGGGTCGGGGACGTGGACATGCCCGTCTGCCTGGTGGGGGATGCCGCCTACCCACTGCAGCCCTGGCTCATGAAGCCCTACACGGGACACCTCAATCCCTCCCGCCAGGCCTTCAATAACAGGCTGAGCAGGGCCCGCATCGTGGTGGAGGGGGCCTTCGGGCGACTGAAAGCCCGCTTTCGATGCCTCCTCACCCGTCTGGACCTGGCCGAGCACAACATCCCTCCCGTGGTGGCGGCATGTTGTGTGCTCCACAATTTGTGTGAGCGGAAGGGGGAGGCTTTCTTGCCAGCCTGGATGGCTGAGGCTGACCGCATGGCTGGACACTACGGTCAGCCCCGCACCGCCGCCGTCCGGGAAGCCCAGCGGGGGGCCATCCGGATCCGGGAAGCCCTGCGGGAGAGCTTCCAGGTGGAGGAGGAGGAGGACTGACCTCTCCCTGCATGCCCCACCGGGGCCTTCTTCCACCCTACCCCCCCCTTCCCCTTTCCCCTCCCTACCTACTGTCAAATAAAGACACCTGTTTTTCCAACAAAAACGTCTGTTTATTTCACAGAACTGGGGTGGGGGAGGGAGGAATGAAGGTGGGAGAAGGGAGGGGGAAACCTGGGACGAGGGAGCTGGAAGGGGAGGGGAGGGAAGGGAGGAAGGGAAAGGAAAGCTCAGGGGTGGGAGTCTGGGTGCCTCTCCCGTCTCGCCACACTGCGGGTCCGGGGGCGTCGGTGGGGAATGGTTGTGGAGGGGGGGGCAGAGAGGACAGGGGGTGTGGAGGAAGCAGGAGCGGAAGCAGGAGGAGCAGGAGGAGCAGGGGGAGCAAGAGGGGGAGCAAGAGGGGGAGCAGGGGGAGCAAGAGGGGGAGCAGGGGGAGCAAGAGGGGGAGCAAGAGGGGGAGCAGGGGGAGCAAGAGGGGGAGCAGGGGGAGGAGGAAATGGAAAGCGGTCTAGCAGGCTCTGGAGGTGGCCTCGCAGGGCACGGCCCTGCTCCTCCAGGGCCTCCAGACTCCTCTGGCGCAGCCTGAGGTCCTCCTGGACCCAGTGGTCCTGGAGACGGAGCTGTCGGTCCAGGAACCAGAGATGCCGCCTCTGGTAGTCCTCCTGGTTCCTGGCTGTCCTGCTTGCCCGGGCGCGGGCGGCTGCTGCAGGCGGGGTGGTGCGCCCTGCAGTCCCCGGTGCTGCAGCTGTGGTGCAAGAAGACCAGCGGTCAATTACCCCAGGGGCCCAGGTGTGTGAAACCCAGCTCCCCTCTGCAAGGCCAGGGCCCCTGCAGGATCCCCAGCTGCTGCTCCGTAGTGGGCAAGGCCCAGGCGCACGGTCCCGGGGCTCCCTCTCGCCCCAGCCCCCCGTACACATAAGGGGAACACGAGGGTACTCACAGGTGGATGCCTCCCCGGCCTCTGATGATGCAGGCGAGCGGCTCTGTGGGGTGCCTCGGGGGTCCCGGGTCCTGGGAAGGCTGGCAGCAGGCTCCTGGCTCTCAGAGCCCTCTTCCTCCTCCTCGGTGTCCAGGAGCGGTCCCTCTGCCCCGGGGTCAATCACGTCCCGGGGGGCAGGGACGGCATGAGGCCCCAGGATGCGGTCCAGGGCATGGAAGTGGGGGCAGGCCTCCGGGTCAGCCCCTGGCAGGCAGGCCCGGGAGTAGGACTGCCGCAAGTCTTTAATCTTGCAGCGCACCTGCTCCCGGCTGCGCTGGTGGCCCCTGGCGGCCAGGCTGGCAGCCATGCGTCCATAGACGGCCGCGTTCCGGTGGCTAGTGCGGAGATCGTGGACATTTGAGGCTTCCCCCCAAACCTCGATGAGGTCCACGATCTCCGCACTTGACCAGGCGGGCGCCCGCCTTTTGCGCCCCCGGGCAGGCTCCCGGGAGCCGCCAGGCTGGTCGTGGGGAGCAGTGGAGGGCTGGGAGCCCTCGGATGGCTGGCTCATAGTGTGGCAGGTGCAGGCTGTGCAGGCACGGGTGCTTGCAGCCTTGCAACTGGCAGAAAGTGAGTAGCCAGCCCGTGGCCCTTTAAGGGCTCCGGGGCCGGGAGGGGGGCAATAGAGTTTCCCTGGTGTTGGCCAGAGTGGCCACCAGGGAAACCTGGGAAGCCTTAGCCTCCCACTAGTTCGAACTAAAGGGCTACACAGCCCTTAGTTCGAACTAGCTAGTTCGAACTAGGCGTTAGTCCTCGTAAAATGAGGTTTACCTAGTTCGAACTAAGCGCTCCGTTAGTTCGAATTAAGTTCGAACTAACGGAGCGCTAGTGTAGCGCATAGGAAAGTTAGTTCGAACTAACGTCCGTTAGTTCGAACTAACTTTCTAGTGTAGACATACCCTTAGGCATTCCTTCAGACTTCTCAGTGAAGATCAAAACATAGAAGTCATTAAGCATCTCTGCCATTTCCAATTCAATCACTACTAATAATCAGTCACTACCAAAAGTCAAAACCAAGCTTTTGTTTAGACTCTAGAGTTTACATAAAATATACAGCTAATGCCAGAAGCAGAAAATATTTACTGAATTCCAGTGCAAAGCCTAGTTTCATTTCAGGATTCATAGAAAAGCTTAGATATACTTCTCATATTCATATTTTTCATTATTTCATGCTAGTATCAGTGTACTGATAAAAATAGGTAAAAATGAAAAGCTCTGTGTGTACAGATTTTCAATCCACTTACTGTTTCCTGGTATCCAATTTTTTACCTAGATGATCTTTATCATTTGAAAATCAGAATATTTAGGGTCAAAAAGATTTCTATGGTATCTGACCAGAAGTAAAAAAATTTAAAATTAAGCGCAAGATTCTCTTGAAAAAATCACCCTGCCCTTTTCATTCATTTTTATTAAAAGGACAAAAGAAAGCTGGACTTCCATTAACATTCCTTTTGTCCCATGAAGCAACAGCCATCTGTAGGCTAAAATATTTCTAGTGCTTACTGGGAGACTTTGCAATCTGCAGCTACTTTTACATACAAATGGATCCAGGCTCTACATAAAATATGTCCACACCTATCTGCATAACCCCATTAAGCATTTGGATGTCTTACTCTTCAGCTAATTACTCTAGTTTGGTTATGGGACATTCAGAAATAAAACCTTTTTGCTAAACCTGTTGGCTGTGTCTACACTGGCATGAATTTCCGGAAATGCTTAAAACTGAATACTATTCCGTTTTCAGTTTTTCCAGAAAAGGAGCGTCTACCTTGGCAGCCTGCTTTTCCGGAAAAGCCCTTTTTCCAGAAAAGCGTCTGTGGCCAATGTAGACGCGCTTTTCCGGAAAAGAGCCCCGATCGCCATTTTCGCGATCTGGACTTTTTTCCGGAAAAGACTACTGGGCTGTCTACACTGGCCCTTTTCCGGAACAGTGTTCCGGAATAAGGACTTATGCCCGAGCGGGAGCAGAATAGTTTTTCCGGGATAGCGGCTGATTTTGTACAGTAGAGCATCGTTGCTTTTCCGGAAATTCAAGGACCAGTGTAGACAGCTCGCAGCTTATTCCAGAAAAGCGGCTGATTTTCCGGAATAAGTGGCCCAGTGTAGACACAGCCATTGTGTGATGTGACCTTCTATTGTTTGTGTATCTGCCTTGTACAATTACGCTTTCTCTTCCCTTAATTGTTATGAAAGCCTTTTTTAAATGTTCATATTAAAGATGAAGAGAATTGTTCACAGAAAGCTATTTTTTTCTACAAATATTGCAAGAAAGTATGGCAGATGTAAAAGATAAGCCAGTTAAGCAGAGCTGAGTTAGTATTGGTCCAGTAATAGAAAACTGATGTATTATAAAAGCTATCTTAGTGACTTAATTAGTTCATCTCATTCACCCTATCTTTCTTCCACTACTACATCTGTCAATCAGTAAGGTGACCCATTTCTCTTCATTCTTTTACTTCTGATAATCACATTTCTGTAGATATCTGGACTTGTATTCATATGATGGAATACATTTATTGCCTGCCGTCACAAAAATTCTCAATAGATATCTATTTTTGGTAAATTTCAATAACAGAGGGCCACATTTTCAGTCAGCAGCCTCCACTCATCCATCCAAACTGGGCCCACAAAGGTTAATGAGCTTTGTTGGTGTGAATGCTAGCACCAGTGTGTGAACATGTGTAAGATTATTTGAAGGGCAAATTACATAGAAACTGAAGCAGGTGTTTGCACAGGGACAATCTGGAGTATCTTCACAGGGAGGCAGCATGCAACCTTAGAAGAATACATTTGGAAAAGTACAGTTTAATAGGAGTGAGCCAATATGGATCTACGAAAGGTAAGTCATGTCAGGGAAAGGATTAATTTTTAAAATGAAAAAACATATTGATTTAGAGACCAGGGAACCTAAAGATTGAATACACTGCATCATAATATTCAGAAAACCTTCAAAAAAGTTTCAGGTGACTAATTAATGAATAAAGTTTGCAAATGTGGTTTGGGAAATAGATTTTTAAGATGGTTAAAGAAAAGATTAGAAACAAGGTAACTAGCACAGAATTTGGGTTACTACATGCAAATCCTCTGTGAAAACTGGGACCAATACCCTTTAAAAATCTAAATTCATGGATTAGATCATTGCATTTGCAGATGATAGTAACATATTCAAGGAAGACTGAGGACCCAAAAAGGATACCATATATGGTGATAAACAATAGAGTACAAGACTGAAGAATGGCAGAACAAAATGGTAAAGGTGAATGAGGCTGGCACAGTATAAATAATGGCAGAAAGACTTCATTTGTCCCATCATTGCTGATGAACAGAAACAGAAGAAAATGAAAAGTAACACCATGGAATGTGTTTCTTAAAACAATTCATAATGCCACCATCTCCTACTACAGATTCCCCCAAGACTACCATTCCTACAAAAACGCAGTCAGATGGTGGTTAGATTGAGGGGCGCTTTGAAAACAGTTTGTATTTATTGTTGAAATACTGCATGTATTCTATCCCACACCAACACTTTTGATATGTCGCTTGCCTTCTCCAATATTACTCTCTTCAGCGCAGCAACTGTGATTTTCTATATGAGTGAATATAGTATTTGGCAGTCTGTGATTGGATCTTCCTGGCGCAGGAGACCTGCAGAAACCTGACCGGTCTGGAACCAGGAATTTTGCCAGACCAAGGGAGGTTAATGCCAGCCCCTCTGCTGTCTGCCTCTGGGCTCCACTGCTGGGGAGAGGGGGCACACTGCTCCCTTCCATTCTCTAAGCTCCCCTCCCAGCCCCACTGATTCCCGGTCCCTGGTTGGCCCCCATTCTCCTTGCCATAAGCCCTGGACAGGCTCTGCTCCCAACCTCCAGGGCTCTCTGGCTAAGCAGAATCACTTGTCTCACTGCCACAGTTTTTCTCTGTGAGTGCTCCAACCCCAGAGCACCCACAGGGACCCCATGGATGTTGCCACACCACATAGTCCCGGACTAGAGATGTTGAAACTGTACAAACAAAAGAATGCACAAGTTGTACAGGAAAATCTTGATTAAGCAAATGGGCAAAGAGGTGGTATACACAATTTAACATGTAAGCATAAAATTACGTACTTCGATACAATATGCAAAAATTATGTACGATTTAAATAGCACTAGCCTTACAACAGAGTGTGAAATGGCTCTGGGTACCTCAATGAAAATAATATTTAGATACCTGATCCACTATGTAGCTGAAGTAAAAAAAAAACAATTAAGATATTTCCTTGTATCAACAAGGGCCTCTAAATCTAAGAGGGACAATTGTGAATATCTAGTCTGATCCCTAGGGTTGCCAGATAGTTTCAGAAAAAATACCAAACAACAAAAAAATAAAAATAAAAACACACCAGGAAAAAGTTAGTTGGGTGGGGTGGGGAGGCGGGGGATGGGACCCAGGGAGTTGTTAAGCAAGAAAAAAAAAACCCAAATACCGGGGCCCTTTTAAAAACCGCGTTATGAGGGCTTTTTGGCCATTTGCCATCTTGCCTCCCTGCACCGGACCAGACAGCTCCCTGCAGAACCCAGTAAGCACTTGGGTTGCCAGGCTGCTTCCGTATTGAGCCGGTCAGCCCAGGATTTTCGCCTCCTGGCCAGGAAAAAAAAAATCAGAAAGTACCGGACATTTTAAGTGTCCGGTATTTTCTGAATTTTTTTTTTTTTACCAGACAGGAGGAGAAAATACTGGACTATACGATGCAATACTGGACACCCGGCAACCCTACTGATCCCCTGCACAACACAGGGAATAGAATTTGCCCAAAAAAACATTTGTGGAGCAGATCATCATTCAATTATTGGAACGTATTGCTGAATTTTAGACACTTTATGCAGAGAACAAGAGAGTTAAGTTGCAGAGTGAACAATATATGGAGCAGATCCTAACTGGAATAGAGGGACTTTCATATGAAGAAAAACAACACAAAATTGGTTGTTTAGTCTTAAGAGAAGACCACTAAAATATGAAAAAGTTAAACAATTTAAACGTATCAAAATTAAGTCTAGTGACTGAGGTCACAGGACAAACCAGAATTGTTTATTCTCACTAGCTCTAGAGGGATTAAGTTTCATATCAAGAGACAATACATGTGATAATTTAAGAAGATGGTATATTGTAGGTAGCGTGGAATGAACAGATAAATGAAACAGACTTCCAGTTGAAGTAGTGGAGTAAAATAGCATAAGTGCAATTAAAAAAAAGAGGATGACGATACAAATTAATACATTTAGTGGTAGTGTGGTTGAATATTTGGTCATTTTAAAATGGTATTATGTGGGAGATCGGAGTAACTATAAATGGCCGTTTAGAGGACATCTGTGACTAGAAAAGAAAATAACTTAAATTTGTAAAAGAGCTTAAAAATTTGTAAAGAAAACAGTTCCAGACAGAAGGTGTCCATGGCCCACACAACAGACGTAATTTAAATCCTGTCTCCTTCTCCACAGACAATACCAGCAGGAAAAACAGTGACACTTACGTATGATACACTTACATAAGGGAGAGCGTGAGAGAGACGTACTGTAGCTACTTGTGTAAGGACACATGTACTAAGAATAGAATATGAGAGGAGGAATGCATGGCTATTAATGAAAAGTATCAAAAAGTAGTAAACCGCTAGGAAGTAAGGTTAGCTTAATATAATGTTAATAAAATGCAATTATCTACATTTAATCATAAAAGGCCTTTACCTGAAGCAATAATTTGTGCAAGACAACACCAACATTTTATAAAAGGAGCTTACCAATAAGGAAAGTGGTTACAATGAAGAGACATAACTTCTCCATTAAGCAGCATTCAGTTGGCACTCAAGAGACTTGCTGCTTAATTAAATATTATGAATATTTTTCTGTTAAGGGAACTGTTCATTGTCTTCTTAAAATGAAACGAGTGTAGATTTAACTCATCAGTGGCATCGTGGGTATGTGTGACCAGACATTATTTTATAAAAAAAAAAGAAAAAGAAAAAAAAAAGAAATGCCCACACATTGACACACACTGAGAAACAGGGTTGAATAAAGGAACTATAAATTTAACAGATTCATACCACTTGGTTTCTTATGTAAAACAGACTGAATCCTTGATGCATATCAAATCGTTTTCTGTTGCAGAGTGGACTGAACACAAAACTTTAAAAAACTGAATGTTAAATAAACATCTGCTCCCAGGCCCTCTTCTCAAAGAGCAAGGCAGGCAAGTGACTTCATACCTGCCTTATATAGAATTAGAAAACATCCTTTTTTACACTTACACAGAGAAAACAAAGAGGATCTTGTAATTACTGCACACAACTTGGAATAAGGAGATCTGGGCTCTAATCCTGAATCTGTCATGAAATGTGTGTGTCAACTTTACAACATCTAACTCAAGTGGTTGACAGTGTTCAGATGGAAGGCAACACAGAAATGCACAATATTAAACTCATCCAGGCACTTACCTGATTAACGAGCAGATGAATTTCTATAATAATGTGGATTATTTCAGATATGTGAGAAGTATGAGCCTCATTTTATATACTATCACGTAATTCAAATGAGCAGTAGAACTGAGCCTTGCTAAGTACTATGGTAGCAAAGGAACTAGGAGTGTTTGGAAGAATATTCATTGGTACCAAATACTTAGATCTCAGTTCCAATATTTTTCTAGATGGTTCCAGGATTCATTGAACTGAGGCAGCAATCCCAGGAGTGGAGGGAATTCTCAATGCAAATAAAAATAGCTCAATATTTTGGGACTGATGTTCACAAGCAGCAGCAGCAAAATCCATAAGTTAATTAGGAGTATAGGTAGAGGGGAACCTGGATACACAGGAGCTTGTTGGGAAGTTCTGGGTATAATGATAATAGCGGGGGATCCAAGTAAAGGTGTTTGAGGCTCAGTGGTAGGATGGGTTTAGGTGCAGGGTTTCAGATGCTGAGGGACGGAAGGTCGGTGGGGTGGGGATCTGGGTGCAGGTGGCTCAGTGGGAGGGTTCCTCCTTGGGGGATGGGATAGTGTAGGTATGAGGGGCTCTGGATGCATGGGCATTGGCAGACGGGGGAACAGCTTCCTGTACAAGGACCCCCTTTGCTGGAACTGAGGCATGATGGGTGCAAGAAGCAAGAGGTGGGGGTGGGAAGTTTGATGAGCTTCCTGTACCCAGGAGAGAAGTCTGGGGGTGGTTTAACCCAGCGATGCAGGGGAAGAGGAGGTCCTGTCCTCCTCAGCCCAGCTGGGACTAGCAGCAGAACCTGGCACAGGGCATGGGCGATCAGCCACGTCTTCCCTCATCTTGCCCCCTTCCCCACAGAGATTTACCTCTCTGATGGCTGCCCTGAGCACCTTAAACATAATGGTGGGGAGGGCTTCATGACTGCTCTTGTGGCTTCTCTGTCAGAAAATCATTTTTCTGCAGGGAAGCAAAAAAAATCTGCAGTGGACAAAGTCTGTACATGCACAGCAGTGCAGAATTCCCCTATAGAAGTCACAAATAAACAATGAGGTTAATTAGCTTAATTTACATTAAGAAGTTTTATATATCTACCCCCTAAAGTCTCAGTGAAGTCAACCTAGAAGTCACTTATAAAGAAAGCCCCACTCCCAACACAAACCTGCAGTCAATACTTCAACTTCAGTAAGTGTGCAAGCCTTGATTAAGAAGTATAACATTTGATTGGTTTTGTGTAAGACAAAATTGTTTTCTTAAGAGGCTCAGTGCCAAAATCCCTGCTTTATAAAGCAAAGCGTGCATTCAAGCAGTACCATAAAAACTGCAAATGTATCTTTACCACCTTACTCATTATAGACACAAATAGAGATGGATACAAATGGGCTAGGCTTTGAATATCATTACCTGTAATAACCAGGCATCACAATATGCACGCCTGCACTTGGCTGACAGATGTTTGATACTTCCTGATCATCCATTTTGCGTATAGAGTCTGTGAAAGGTCCTGTAGCATTGATAACACATTTGGCTTTGACATCAAATTCCTGCCCTGTGAAAGAAAACATCATCAGTCACATACCCCATTTGTTTTCCTGCTCACTGACGCTCTGGATTATTAATTTATCTATGAACTTAACCTATTGTAAAGTATGTTGTGTCACTGTAGAGGACCCAAACAGTTGTAATTATTAAAGAGTTAAATATTTCTCTTTTCTACCTTATATCAGATATGAAACAAAGAATAATACCCATCAAAAAAAGCTTTTACAAATAAAATTGAGCATGCTGACTTTTCCCCCCCCTCCATTTTTGTTTTGTCAATAAAAGTATCTAAGAACAGATCATTAAAAAACTGGTGATAATTGTGGTTCAAACCCTGAATTTCGTAACAGGCATTATTACTGTACTATATATGGCATTTTACAATGTCAGCTTTGTTTGACAAAAGGCTTTGGGTGTAAAAGCCTAGTCTACCATGGCAAAGCATAAGGATTTAGACGGAAACCTGACAGAAGTTAAAGATGATTGACATCAATGGCATGACACTGCACTTTGGAAATAACCCACCTTTACCAATTAATAGATATTTCCATATCTTAAACATCCACATATTTTTAAAATACATTATTGTGTTTCTTTAATGAACACATTTTGTATTTTCTAAATAGCTGTGTTTTATTCTATTAATCAAAACCTGATAAAATTGATTAATTTCCCCTGTAGATTTTACCCAATGAACAACGTGCTGCAGAATAAGAATCCTTTAAGTATTACCTCTATATATTAAAATATGGCTTAAGTTAGCAACACAGAACCAATAGAAGTCGTTAGGTAAAGTTAGGCCTGACTATAAATATCTCCTATACAGGGCCGGACCAAGCCATTCTGGTGCCCCAGGCAGAGAGTTTAATTGCGCCCTGGGTTTGGGAAGGGCACATGCGCGTCCCCGGCCCCGCCCCTGCCCGGCACATGGGGAAGGGCGTCGCTGCCAGCTCCGCACAGGACGCATGTGCCCAGCCCGGCTACCGCTGCTGGCACGCTGCCCGGGGCGGGCCGAGCCTGGCCGTGCAGAGCTCCACGGCCGCGGGGGGGGGGGGAGAATGCGCTGCTGGCCGGCGCTGCGGGGATTAAACGTGGCCCCCGCCCCAGGCGGCAGCTGCAGGGTGGCTGCTGGGAGCTGCTGTAGCCCGCGATCTCGGAGCCGGGCACACAGCGCTTGATGGCAGCTATAAAGGGTGCCACATGCCCCTTACGGATGCCATCAGGCGCCCCCCATAGTTGCGCCCCGGGCAGCATCCCGGCTAGCCCATGCCTTAATCTGGCCCTGCTCTTAGATTGCAATCCTCATACCTGTTAGAACATCTCTGCATCGTGCACCACAGACACGCTCCTTCCCGCTCTTTGGATCGGTCTTCTTCAGCAAGTGCACCACTTCAGTGTAATTGGCTGTGGCAGCACCATACCTGGCAGCAGTGAGGGCAATGGCAAGGTTCATTCGTGCATCGTTGTGCTGTCCTGCAGCAGGGGACAGAATCAAAGGAAGGACATGAGTCACCTCAAGCCACTGACTTGTGGTATGGAAGTGTGTCAGAACCGATCTGTCACATCTGTCCCTGTCACATTGCATATACATGATGGCTGGTCAGGTCTAACAAGAATTATTTAAAGATACATTGTCTCTTCTAGGTCAGAGCATTAACCTGCTATTTTAACAGCAGAAAATGCAACTTTGTTTAGCACATGGGCATTTATAACATCCGAGATTATTGTCCAACTAATGATTTCTATGCCATACGTGTTATAAAACAAAATTAGCATTCATTTATCCCAAACTTAGGTACAGACAAGACATTTTTGTAAGGCATCTTGTAATTCTGATACTGCAGCAATACAGCATCTTCAGAATGTTTACTCTTGACAGCCCCAGTGGTATTAATTAACAATTTCTATTAGCACAGGCATTACATGACATTCAGAAACCAAGAAATGATCTTTCTGAGATTCCTGCACTAAGCCATCAGTTTTCCATGCACAGATATTTATTTTATGTACATTTCCAGTTTGAAACGAATAATGTTCAGCATAACAAGCATCAAAAAGAAACAGGCAGAGCAAGATTAAACTAATGAATGGCTTTTAACATATATCATTAAAGATTTATGACTGAAAATCTCTTGTTATAAAGAACCAAAAAGGGGAGTGAGGGGGCACTGAGGGGAAGATGATTAATTACTTTAAAATAGTAGCATCACCTGAGACTTTTTTCTATTTATTATTGCCACTGAAGTTAAAATCCTGGATGTTCCCTGGGAAGAATTACTCTACATTGCAGGGGCAGGCTCTGTGTGCCCTGAATAATTAATTTACAAAGGGCTAGACTTATTGGGGTATGGTTCATTTCCACATGTTGGGATCAGTTCTATCAAGATAATACTGACAAAGGGGTGAATTTGTAATGGATATTGTTGTTGATTTATGTTGCCAGCATACCAAACATTTAGTATAAATGGTTTATGTAAAGTTCAGTCCTTCTGATTCTGCCTGTGCAGTTCTGAACCACCTTGCAAATAATCTGTTCCAAGCTAAAAGGGCAAAGTTATAAAGTAGGATCAATGGCTTTGAGAGCTGTGCTTCCCCTCCCCCAAACTTCTTATTCTAACATAGCTGACACGGTACAGTGCAATCCGTCCTAAACTTAAAAAAATATATATCAAATGTTATGTTGATTGTATGAACAGTAAAAGGGTAAAATGACAACTGCTCTGTTTTAAATAATAAATAATAATAATAATTCAGTTGAAGTAATGAAATTAATGCCCAAGAAGTACTGGGTTTAAGATGAGCTAAACAATTGAACCAGATATCAGGAGATGTTAGGAGCTCTTTATAATTGAAACTACTCAAAGCTAGACAACTATCAGAGATGGGGGAGGAATAATTAAACCCTAACATAATGCAGGGGGATAGGTCAAATGTTCCACTGGAGACTAATGCAACCTCCACCTGGTGACATCCTGGAATGCTCAGTAATGCAAATATTGGGCTTCTAAACTGTAAGCATCCTCTATGGATTATCAGTCTCCTGCCTTACAGCAATAGTTCCAATGCCATGCCAGGAAAATAGCAAGAGGAAAGATATTTAAAAGGTAATTGCATGGCAAAGGCTTTCAACTCTTCTGGAGACATTCCACTTTACTCTGGTGCTTTGCTCCAGATGCCATAAAACAGTCCTGATTCATTCAAGCCTCTTCAAACAGAAAATATGAAGGGCCTTCTAGACTGCCTGAGATCTAGAAGGTTATAGATATTGGCTCTGCAGGCATGCTTGGCTCTTGGCACGCCTATCTAGCAGAAAGGTCAGCTTGTAACAGAAGACAAAACAAAACAAAACAAAAAGAACAAACCCAGCGCTGCCGACAAAAACTGCAGGGCCAAATAGGGCATGCAAATAGAACGTGCCCTGCTTTAGACTAGGATGTTATCAATCTGCAGACTAGCAGAGACGGGAACAAGCCTCAAGTCAACTCTCCTGACCAGACTTGAGCAGCAGATGAGATCAGTTCAACTTTGAAGATCAAAGGATGGCTGTTTATTTAGAGCCTTGTAGCACTGCTGGACCTTTATCCGTGTGATTTCTAATAATTTGATTAGAGGAAAGCTGAATAGCTAAATCTTCAAATTTTCATTAGTTTTGAAGACCCTTTGCCAGTCACTGATGTATTTTCCCATTGATAATGGCAATAAAGGCTAATGCTTGGGATGAACTGCTGAATCAAGGAGTGGATTTGTCAGTCACACAAAAAAGAGCACAATTTAAGACTAACGTTAAGTTTGTTTCATCGGGATACTTTTTCTTAGATCTTGGAAGTCAATTTTTCCACTCTGAATTTCAGTCCTTTTTGATTCCCTAAGTAGAGCGACCCCAATTAACGGAGGAATACAAGGGATGTTAGATATAGTGTAATTGAATAGTTGTGTAACCGCACAAAATATTATCGGTTACATGACTATTCGATAGTCCCTGGGGGTGGGACTGGCAGCCAGTGTGCCGACCCCACTCCCAGGGAGCCCCCGGTGCCCTGCGCTACTGTCTCTGATCATGCACCACCCACCCCAGCCCTGAGCTTCCCACCCCCTGAGCATCCTTTAGGAAGGGCAGGAGGGGCTGCACATTTTGTACAAGAATATTGCTGGCTGTTCCCCTTCATCAGGGAGCATGTGGAAAGTGAACAGTTTGCCTCATTCCTCAGTCTGGCTGGGGAGTGCAGGCAGCAGACAAACCTGGAGATGTCCCAACCAAGATTTGGGAAGGGGGGGGACTTCTCCCCCCCCCCACCCTGATTTGTACTGGAACATTGCTGGCTATTTCCCTTAGTCAGGGAGAGAGGTGAAAGATCACAATTTGCTGCATTCCTCACTCTGGCTCAGGACACAGACAGCAGATGAATCTGGACCTGCCCTTGCCAGGGGACATGCATTCCTCCCCAAGCTGTGTCTGCTGCAGCAACCATGGACAGGCGTTTCACACTTGGCACCAATCTGCAACAGAGAGAGAGGGCTAGGGTAGTACTCTCTTCCCGGGGAAGCCTGCATACTGCACCTCTCATCCCCAACCCTATCCCAGAGCAATGATTTAAATGAAGAAAAACAAAAAATAATTGAGTTAAGGATCCGAGCAATGGCAGGTAAATCTCCTAGGGTATGTCTACACTACAGCACTAATTCGAACTAACTTAATTCGAACTAAGCTAATTCGAACTAGTGCATCTAGACCTAAAAACTAGTTCGAATTAGCATTTTGCTAATTCAAACTAGCATGTCCACATTGAGTGGACCCTGAACCGAGGTTAAGGATGGCCGGAAGCAGTGCCGGCAGGGCATCAGATTAGGACTTAGAGCGTGGAGATGCTGTCTCAGGCTAGCCGAAGTCTGTGCTTAAAGGGACCCGACCCCGGACAGACAGTTCTTAGGGGTGCCCCGCTTGCAAAGCAGTCCTGGCTTGGAGTGCCCACACTTGGCACATCACAGCACTCGGCCATCAGCCCAGCTGCACTTGCCGCAGGCTGCCATCTGGGGGGGGAGCACTCAGGGGTCTGCAGAAGAGCTTCCACCCTGAGGAGCCCGCAGAGCCACCCCAGTCCTCCCCATCGGGGGCTCATCCCCCATTCCTCCCTCACTTCCTTCCACTTACCCCTCCCTAGCCCCCCTTCCTGATGTACAAAATAAAGGACACGTGTGTTCAAAAACAGATACTCTCTTTATTGAACAAAAATCGGGGAGCCTGGGAAAAGGAGGTGGGAGAGGGGAAGAGAGAGGGTGGGAGAGGGGAGGGCAACTAAAATGATCAGGGGTTGGAACAGGTCCCATATGAAGAGAGGCTAAAGAGACTGGGACTTTTCAGCTTAGAAAAGAGGAGACGGAGGGGGGATATGATAGAGGTCTATAAAAGCATGAGTGGTGTGGAGAGGGTACATAAAGAAAAGTTCTTCATTAGTTCCTATAATAGAAGGACTAGAGGACACCAAATGAAATGAATAGGTAGCAGGCTTCAAACTAACAGAGCTCTTCTTCACAAAGCAAATAGTCAACCTGGAGAAACTCCTTAATGCAGGAGGCTGTGAAGGCTAGAACTAGAACAGAATTTAAAGAGAAGTGAGATAAAGTCATGGAGGTTGGGTCCATGGAGTGCTATTAGCCAGGGGGTAGAAATGGTGTCCCTGGCCTCTGTTTGTGGAAGGCTGGAGATGGATGGCACGAGACAAATGGCTTGATCATTGTTTTCGGTCCATCCCCTCCAGGGTACCTAGTGTTGGCCACTGTCGGTAGACAGGCTACTGGGCTATATGGACCTTTGGTCTGACCCAGTACGGCCGTTCTAAGCTCAGGGCTCAGGGTCGGAGGTCTCAGTGGACCACCTTGATTTTCATGCAAACCTGCTCCTGGGTGGCCAGGCTGGCAGCTATCCTACCCTAGCCGGCCACTTTCCTGTGCCTAGTGCGGAGGTCGTGGATGAGGTCCACAATGTCCGCACCAGACCAGGCGGGCGCCTGCCTCTTGCGGACGCGGGCGCCCGCCTCTTGCGGACCCGGGCAGGCTCCCGGGAGCCGCCAGCCTGGTCCCGGGAAGAGGCGGAGTGCTGGCTGGCAGCAGGTGGCTGGCTCGTGCCGTGCCAGGTGCAGGGTCTGCTGGCTGGGTGCTGGCAGGCTTGCACCTGGCACAGGCACCGTAGCCAGCCCGTGCCCCTTAAGGGCTCCGGGGCCAGGAGGGGGGCAGAAGAGTTTCCCTGGTGGTGCCCAGGGTGGCCACCAGGGAAAGCTGGGGAGGGCTAGCTTCCCACTAGTTCGAATTAAGTGGCTACACAGCCCTTAATTCGAATTACTTAATTCGAACTAGGCATTAGTCCTCGTAGAATGAGGTTTACCTAGTTCGAATTAAGCGCCTAGCGGTTCGCATGTGTAGCGCCTATCAAAGTTAATTCGAACTAACATCTGTTAGTTCGAATTAACTTTGTAGTGTAGACATACTAGTGTACAATAACCTGAAGGCTACACTAAGTCTGACTTTATCACCCCCCATTAGCATAGCAAAGACTTTGCTAAAATAATTGTTTCATTCTCAGCTACCTTTTCTGACAAAAACAACTCTGAAAGGACACAGAAGGTGTTCACAAGGATTTCAACAAGACTGGGAAACAAAGCCGTTGCTGCTAAACTGACTGGATCTCACAAGGAGGAGGGAAACAAATTGTTCTCCTTGGCCTCTGAGAATAGGACAAGAAGCAATGGGCTTAAACTGCAGCAGAGGAGATTTATGTTGAACATTAGGAAAAACTTCCTAACTTTCAGGGTGATTTTAAACACTGGAATAAATTGCCTAGGGAGCTTTTGGAATCTCCATCTCTGGAGATACTTGAGAGCAGGTTAGACAGGTTAGATCTAGCAGCGATGGTCTAGTCAGTGCTTGGTCCTGCCGTGAAGGCAGGGGACTGGACTCGAACTCTCAAGGTCCCTTCCTGTTCTAGTATTCTATGATTTGCGTTCATATAACAGCCACTCTAGCCACAATGCATTTAATTGGTCTTTACCAATCTACCATACCTGATTCTTGCTCAATTGCTATGCATTAAGGCTGCTGATTAACTGCAGTTAACTCCCGCAATCGACTCAAATTAATTGCCATAAAAAATTATGATTAATCACAGTTTTAATTTCACTGTTAAACAGAACACCAATTAAAATTTATTATAATATGTAAGATGTTTTTCTACATTTTCATATATATTGACTTCAATTACACCACAAAACACAAAGCGTATAGTGCTTTTTATTACAAGGATTTGCACTGAAAATTCAAACAAAAGAAACAGTATTTTTCAATTCACCTCATACAAGACCTATGATATAATCTCTTTATCATGAAACTGCAACTTACAATGTAGATTTTCTTTTTGGTTATACAACTCCACTCAAAAACAAAATAGTGTAAAACTTTATAGCCTATTAGTCCAGTCAGTCTTACTTCTTATTCAGTCAAATGTTAAGACAAACACGTTTGTTTACATTTATGGGAGATAATGCTGCCTGCATCTTGTTCACAATATCACCTGAAAATGACAACAGACATTAGCATGGCACTTCTGTGCCAACACTGCAGTATATTTATGTGCCAGATACACCAAACAGGAGTATGCCCCTTCAGGTTTTGAGCACCACTCCAGAGAACATACTTCCACCATAACAACACACTTAGCTTAAAAAAAGAAAAAAAGAAAAAAGAAAAAAAGGTGCTAATTAAATTTGTGACTGAGCCCCATGGGAAAAAACTGCATGTCGCCTGAGCTATTTTACCTTCATTATCACATATATTTCATATTACAGCAGTATGTGATGATGACCCAGCACCTGCTATTCATTTGAAGAACACTTTCAAATGCAGATTTGACAAAATGCAAAGAAGGTACCAATGTGAGATTTCTAAAGATAGCTACAATGCTTGACCCAAAGTTTAAGAATCTGAAGTGACTTCCAAAATCTGAGAGGTATGAGGTATGGCACATGCTTTCAGAAGTCTTAAAAGAATACCACTTAGATGTGGAAAATACAGAACTCGAACCACCAAAATAGAATATCAATCTTTTCCTGGTGGCATCTGACTCAGTTGATAAAAATGAACGCGCAATAGTCAGCACTGCTTTGGATTATTATCAAGCAGAAGCCATCATCAGCATGCCCACTTCTTATTCACATGTCACCTGAAAGTGAGAATAACCACTTGCATGGCACCGTTGTAGCCAGCGTTGTAAGATGTTTACACGCCAGATGCACTAAAGATTCTTGTGTCCTTTCATGCTTTAGCCACC
Source organism: Pelodiscus sinensis (assembly GCF_052426305.1). Taxonomy (NCBI): domain Eukaryota; kingdom Metazoa; phylum Chordata; order Testudines; family Trionychidae; genus Pelodiscus; species Pelodiscus sinensis. Next base: position 32,861,397 of record NC_143058.1, on the reverse strand, counting down.
TTTCCAGAAATTTGCACAAGGAATCCAGCTGGCTTGCACATTAATTGGAATTCTAGGATTTGGTAGTGTCACTTTGGCAGGAGACCCGAGTTTCATGTATTCTGTTCAATGTCATTTCAACCCTTCCTCCAAATCTGGTTTACCATTCTGGATTTGAATAAAAATTCAAAATCTCACAGCAAAACTCACTCAAAACTTCCAAATTTTGTCCTATTTCATACTGAAATTGTATTTTTAAACTGAATTTCAAAGCAAAAATTCTCTCTAAAAGTTTTGCAGTTTAGATACTAAAAAGTAAAAAGAACTCAGAAAGACAGGCCAGCAGGCAATCAATATTCATGAGCCAGTAATCTGGACACCTGTTTTGAATACAAGACCATATAAGGAAAGTTATATACAGTTCAAATTTCTCTGTAAGCATCTTATTTCTACAGCTCTACACATGAGCATTAGAAAGGCAAATACAAGACGACAGGGCTTCTGCCCTAAAGAGCTTACAGTCATCTCTAGCATGTGTCACACCATACCACATCTCCATTTTATTTGTTATGGAAACAGGAGAAATTATTTGAACTGAATGTTTAAGGTGCAGAAGGCAGTGTTAAAATAGCTAAGTGTATTTACTAAAAAAAGTTTCATATCAGGTTTAAACATTATCTGGCACATTTTGTAATATACACATTTGTGAGCAAAATCAGCACATTTAGGACCAAATGGATGGAGGGGAGAAACAATTTTGGTTTGGTGTTTTTGTTTTGTTTTTTGGTTTAAGGTGCTGATTTGCTTTATGCCGCCCTGTACTTCTGATCTGGGTGAATTTGCTGCATTGTAGTGGCCTGAATAGTTATGTTTATTATTAAAAATAAAACATATACTTAAAATACAGGCTTAATATGTGAGCAGCATCAATGATTCAAAGTAGTCTCTCATTTCTCTAACTCTTTCGTTAACACATGCCTTCTCTTTCTAAGGTGTTCTTTTTCATCTGTTCGAAGTGCTCCATTAAGCTATTTACTAGCTGAATAATTTAGTAACCAATGGCGAGTTCTGCTCTGTGGTCTAGATTTTGAAATGCCCAGCTTTGAGTAAATGGGGATTTTTTTTAAATCTGTCATCTGTGGAGAACACTTCTATTAAGTAATACTGAAAGACAGTGATGGAGTTTAGCAAGTTTTTATACCCATTCAGCCAAACTGTCCAAAAAGTCAGATTTATTGAAATTACACTGCATTAAAATCCCATTCTTCATAAATTGTGATTCTTTCCTTGATTTTCAGAAGAAAGCTTCTTTCCTTTTTGGTTTTTATGTTTTGTTTTCTGTATAGATCCAGTCTGTACAGGGCACAGCAATAGTCTTTGTGTTTACTTCAGCAGCATTCACCAGAGAAAGATACATTTTCTGAAATAAAGAGGAGCTACCATAACAGAAGGGGGGCTATGTGTGTTTTTCTGTTTAAAGCCAATGATGGAAAATTTTATTATTTTAGAAATAGCATTATCTGTTTTCACATTTTTATGATCCTTGTTACCACACTGTCAAATGATGGTGCAGTTTAAGGACCCATTTAAGTTGCTCAAGACAGCTTAGTTGTATGTATGTTTTAACATATAAACTTTATTAATGATATAACTGAACCTTTGTGGCTTGGAAGTTCGGTCTTCCCATCTATCCTTGAAAAGCTCTGTCTTTGCTTCCATCAATCTTCAGCTAAATACTGACCTCTCCATCAAAGTCTGACAGCTCTTCCAACCTCAAGATAATCACTTCCATGTTTAATTTGCTCTAGAGATGACATGCAGTGCTTTTTGACACCTACTGCCATATCAAAAAGATGCCTGGGAAGGACAAGCATAGCTCAGTGACAAATGGCAAGACATCTATAAACACATGGTTATTCCTAGATAATTTATTTGGGACAGTTTTTGTACAAAGCCATTCGTTTTGACAGGAGTCTCCACGTTAAAGAAATCATAAAGCCTAGAGTTTTAATACAGTTTGAGTTATACTGTACAAAGCTAAGTAGAACCAGAACATCAACTTCTTTTGCTTCCAGTGATAACCCATATATTAAATCCTGAATATCTTTTGGTTTATCACAGTGTTTGGGAGATGATTTAAAAATAATAGAATAGACCTGCCACTGTAATTTAGAGTGTTCTTTCAAATAAGAAACCTCATAAGAGCTGATAACAGTGGGCAATGAAGTGGGAATTTATAACTATGGCTTTTGCCCTTAACAGATGTCTACTGACATTCTGTCCTATATTGGTTATTACTTCATTAGCCCTGTTGCTTTTTATGGTCACTATTTTGAAAATGGACATTTTTAAGAGTGAATAGCTTCAGCAAAAAACTCAGAAGAGACCTGAATGGCATCCACATTAAAAAATACTTGTGACAAACATCCGTGGGTCAATCTGGCAAACATTCTAAGTTTTCTTTCCTATTGTGTGTCTATACTTTTACCCAGAAAAACAGGAAATGCCTTTTAATCAATCAATTTCGTTTCTCACCAAAAAAGTCCAGCATTCTATTAGGATACTCCTTTCAGTGGAGCATATGGCCTGCTTATCACAAAACAGTTGACCAATGGCATCCCACTTTGCCTAATACCCTGAGACAGACATGGCTACAAGTGCCCTGCATGGCAAGCCAATTTAGGTCACATATTATGAGTTTGACTTTCAAAACAGCATTGGTTTCTCTTTGCTCCAATCTATTATATGTTTGACAGATTTTGTGTGTCTGTCCATCTGAGTTAGTTTATAAAAAGAACTAACTGGTAAGAGCTAGGACCACCAAATTTGGTGTGCAGTTTCCTCTTGTCAAACTGAAAAGCAAGGTAAGGGTTCGGTTGTGCCAGGACAATGGAATTTGCGTGGAACAGGATTCCCTCTCATTAAATGCAAAGGGAAGGGTCTGCTAGCAGGCACACTTATACTGCAGAATGACTACAGAGGGGCAGGCACACTGGCGGCAAGGTTCTGGATGTTGCTGGCCACCATACACTGTTAGTGATCCCGTAAGCTCTCAGCAGACGGCACAACCCTCATTGGCCTGGCCAATCAAGAGGAGCTGCCAGCTGGGCTGTGCGGCCACCACTACCACAGCCAGCAGTGTAGCCCTGGCTAGCTTCCTGCCCTGAGCCCCCACAAACCTCCCAATCCCCAGCTCTGACTCCTGCATCCCCAACTCACTGCCCTGAGCCCCTCCTCATCCCCAACACTGAGTCCTGCTCTCCCCACACCCTCAGCTCCTATCCATGAGCCCCTCCTTAATGACCCGAGCAATGCCGAGTAAATATGTGAATAATAGCAATATATCTAACACTGATTTTGAAAATTCCCATCCTCAACACTCCTATTGTGGGTGCCTGGGAAGCTATTTTGTAGGCATCAACAAAATTGATAATGCCACTTCATCTTTAATAGTTTGGGGAAGATGAGCTAAAATCTCCACAGGAAAGCATCCCCTTACATACTCTTCCTCCTAGATATGAAGAAAATCCATAACTAACTGAACAATATTACAAGCAATGCTCAGTATTGGTTCAACATTTTACAGAGCTATAAATAGCAATGTAGGTGGGGCAGGAAAGCAGCATGGAGAGGCCAATCCTTCATAGGGATTCCCTTTCCTATGGGCCTAGAGGAGCTATGAAATTCACCTCAATGTCTCTTCTTTCCTATTCACTCCCAAATTACACAAAGATCTTTATGACCCTCGATACGGTCAATCTCACCCCCCATAACCCAATATCAGATAGATTCTACAGAATATTACCATTTTGGCCTAATATGGTCTTGAACTTTTTCCAAAAAATAGTTGTTGATTCCACCTTGCCTCTACTTTCTCCCCGCCTCACCCTTCCCCCCAACAAAATACTTTCCTCCCTCACAACATTGACACTTGAAATGGCAGATGTGATTTGTAGCTCACAGACACACTCACATTAGCTTTCACAAGCTAGGACACTAAAAACAGCATAGCTAGGATAGCGCAGACAGAGCGCAGCAGCACAGGCGGTACCAGGTAATAACTCATCTGAACCCCATGGGTACATACTTTCGCTAGCAAGAGTACACGTATTAGCACCAAATGCAGACAGCCTGTGTAGCCAACATTCTCCCACCAAAAGCTGTCCGTGCAATCATGCCTGTAAAGTCTTCTGCCAACATACTCACTAGCTGGCTTTTGCCTTTCAAGATTGGTTCTAACTGCATGAGGAAGATATTCGAGAAAAGACAATTAAACTCAGGGTAGAACTGAAGAAACTGAACGGGAACTAGCAAAAATGGAAATCAGAAAAAGGTAAATTTTAGGTCTTCTTGTTAGTTTTTAACAATGCAAATACCTTACCTGAAAATGGTCTCTAGCCCATTTAGACCAAGGAAAAATATAGACCAACAACCAAGCCATTTACCTGAGAGCTACCACGTTCAGAACAGCCTAAGAATCCTGCATCACTCTGGACCTAGAAAGGGCCTTAACTTGACAATGTGCTCCCTTTCTCTGCATGATTTTTATTAAGTTTTAATGGCACAGTTACAGATGTAAAATGAATATATAACTTCATGCCAAATTTACATGAACTAGAGAACTGCATACAGCCCCTGAAGAACTGGGCACAAGAGTGACATATGGTTAGTCACCTACATGCACAATTACATACACAATTGTGGTCATCATCACCATTGTTCCCTCTAAGCTGGGTGGCAGCACAGGTGATTAATCAGCCCTGCCCAGTCAGTCAGCTCCCTGCATGGGCCCTGAGCCTCTGACTGGGGAGGGCTGATAATCACCTGTGAAGCTGTGCTGACATCTGTGAAGCCGTGCTGTCACATAGCTTAGAGGGAACACTGATCATCACCTATCTTTAAACAAAAGTTTATGTCCACTTGCGGAATTCCTTGGCACATGAGGTCATTGACAACTTTATTTTCTATGGTTACTTCATCTCCTAGCCTCTTGCCAGACTCCTCAGTCCAGTGCAAGATTCCAGGACTAACTCTTGCACAAAACATCCCGCATGTCCCCACTTTCTCCTTCCTCTCAAGAAGCAACTGCAGACTCTTTCCCCTGAATCTTTTGCTCTCACCTTCCTGGCTTTAGTGTTGCTTCAGCCTCCCAGAGGGATATAACATACATCTAAGTGTGTGCTTTTGCAATAGAAGAAAGAATGCTGTAGACCTGAGCAATATCAGGTAAATCTTCTAAGGGTATGTGTACATTGCATTCCTCTTTCAAGAGAGGAATGAAAATGCAGACGAACGAAATTGCAAAAGAAGTGCGGATTTGAATTTCCTGCGCTTCATTTGCACAATCGTGTCCGGGCGCTATTTAGAAATACCCTATTTCGAAAAAAGAAACGCTGTCTAGACGTGGTTATTTTGAAAGAAAACCCTTCTTTTGAAATTACCCTTACTCCTTATAAAAGGTTTAAAAGGTAATTTCGAAAGAAGGGTTCTCTTTCGAAATAATCGCATCTAGACTGCATTTCTTTTTTCGAAATAGGGCATTTCGAAATAGCGCCCAGACGCGATTGTATAAATGAAGCGTGGGAAATTCAAATCCACACTTCATTTGCAATTTTGCTCAGCTGCATTTGCATTCCTCTCTCAAAAGAGGAATGCAATGAAGACATACCCTAATAGAATACAAAAGGAAATTATTCCTGTTATGTGCCCTTTTCTAAATAACCAAAGCTAGAATTATGATCTAACTAGAAAAAGAAATAGATACTAATGTCAGAGAAACAGCAGATGTGAAAGAATCCAGGTAAAGAGATAAATAGTTTTTAATAGCCATTCTGTAGACAGGGATGATTCCTCCGTTTTGAATTTTATTCACAGATCCACATTTTCTGACAAATTCATCCAGTTGTTCTGACAAATTCTGAAGTTTGATCACCTAAAGTTTATTAATAATGATCTTATCTAGATGATGGCTGCAAATTGAAATAGGGTGCTGCTTCTTTTCTTTACCTCAACCCTAGACCACAAGAACTTGATTTCTTCCTCCCGCTATTCAGCGACATCCACAGAGACATTTCGGTAACATCACTGACCACATTTTGGTTTTGCTATCTGGTAGCTAAAGAACTATTATCTACTCACAAACAAATATTCAATTCATTGCATATTGAAAAATGAAATATTGCTCAGGAGAGAACATAACAAAGGCCAGCTAGGGTTTAAAATCTTTACTGTATGTTACAAGGAAAACTTAAAAGAAGACTATTTATTTTCATATAAGGAAAGGTTAAGGGAATTAAGGAGGCTGGAACCAAGCAAATGGCTCACATGGTTAAAGACGGGTCACAGTAATAAAAAAAAAGGAAACAAAAACAGTTAGTGAATTTTTATTCAAAGTAAAAAAACTGCTAAATAGGAAGGACCACAAAGTTTGGGGGAAGTTATATTTTTAGGATTTGTAAAAATAAATGTGTTTCACTGACTAGTTCCACTGCCAATTAAAAATACTGAAGCTAAAGGTTCTACTGAAGCCAGCACAGTTGTACTACAAATAGATTGCAACAGCCAGGCAAAAGGGAGTTAAAGCATTTTATGGCAGCATTAATTCAGAATTTCTATCTATAGAGATACTTGCAGATTTCGCACCATTCATATCTAAGAGCTTCATAAACCACAAGTTTATCCTCACAATGAAGGAAAGAGATTGAGAGGAAGAAATTAGCATTATTTTTTTGTGGTTGATGGTTTATAATTATGCTATTTCCCACTTCTTTTGTATCAACCTTCAGCTTGTCACAACAATCTTACTACAATGTCAGCGTAAGTAAAAGCACAGTGTTAAAATGCAACTAAACATTGTCAATGCCAGTTTATGGAAACCATGCTAAAATGTCACAATGGAAAAAAGTCACTGCTGATCTGTTGTGGCCATGCTGCAGTGTCAGAAAGAAATGTGATGTCAATGCAAGTTATTATGTATCAATGCAGTGTAAGGGTTGACTGACCGATATAGAGAGTATCCAAATGTAACATCTGAAGTTTGAGGCAAACAACTGTGCATGATCAGTAGCTATTTTTCAAATGCTATCTAAATCAACTGAAGACCTGTTAACAGTTTATGAACTATTGCCCACTTCATCTACTATATTTGAGAGGGTTTCTGCATCTGTGTCCATCTGTTCATGAGTCAGTCTGTTCAAGAACTCTTCCTAAATGGTAAGACCTAGAACCATCAAATTTGGTACATAGCTTCCTCTTATCATAACTAAAAGCATGGTCAGGATTTGGTTGTGCCAGGACAATATGATGGTCACAGAATGTGATTATTCCTCATCAAATGGAAAGGGAAGGGGGTGATAGCAAGGATTATACATCAGAATGGCCAGAAGGGAACAGCAAGCACCCCAGCCCTGGGGGAACAGCCGCCAACCACCCCCACCCCTTCTCCTGAGCCCTCCCACACCTCCTATCCCCAGCAGGCTATGACTCCTGCATACAATACTTGCATTGAGTCCCTCCTCATTTCCTGACTAACTCCAACACTCCCCACCTGATTCCTGCAAGCACACCCCACACCTCCAGCCTCTTGACGTGAAGGACTTAAGCAACAGGTAAATCTTCTACTAGAATATAAAAGGAAATTATTCCTGTTATGTGCCCTTGTCTAAATTAACCAAAGCTAAAGTTATGATTTAACAGTATAAAAAGAGACATATGTCAGAGATAAATAGCAGATGTGAAATCACTCCTGAAGAGACAGGAGTGACCACATCACTCACCAAGGACCTACTGCAATTTCTAAGTAAAGAATGAAGGTACCCCAACACTAGTACAGAAAAGTCAAAATCCCTCAGTGGAGCTGTTTGCACATTTGTTTCTTGTCTGTGCAGGGCAACACTTACCAGGCCAGCTAGTTGTTTATATGTACATTTAAACACAAACCAGTGGTAGTCAATGAGGATTGATAATACCCATTCCTCCCACGTTCTGCCTGTCACCAACATAAAAATAAACACTAGGGTAGGATCAAACACCCGCTGTTGACTATACACATAACATGATCAAGAACATAATAGAAGAACATCTTAGCAAATAAAGTAGGGCTGTTCAACAATTTTTAAAAATATCACAGTTAATTGCAAGATTTAAAATAGTTATAATTAATTGCAGTTTTAAAATCGCTCTGTTAAACTATAACAACATACCCATTTAAATTCAGCCTGGATGCATGTCCTCTGGAATGGTGGCTGAAGCATGAGGGGCATACAAATTTTAGCATATCTGGCATGCAAATCCCTTACAATGCTGGCTGAAATTGAACTCAATTTCAGGTGTCATAAGTAAGAAGCAGGCATCATTATCTCCCATAAAAGTAAACAAACTTGTTTGTCTTAGCAATTGGATGAACAAGAGGTAGGACTCAATGGGCTTGTCAGCTCTATTATTTTACGTTGCACTTAAAACAAAAGTTATGTAAAGAAATAATATTTTGTAAGTTGCATTTTTATTATAGAGTCCACCTCAAGAACTGAAAAAATTCTTTATTTTTACAGTGCAAATTTCTGTAATCAAAGTAATATAAAGTGAGAGCCGTATACTTTGTATTCAGTAGTATAACAAATCAGTATTTGAAAAATGTAGAAAAGCATACAGAATATTTATAATACATTTAAATAGGTATTCTATTATTGTTTAATAGTGCAATTAAAACTGCGCTTAATTGTGACTATATTTTTAATCTAGTTAATTTGTTTGCATTAATCGCTTGAGTTAACTGTGGTTAATTGATAGTCCTTAAAAAAATCTCTTTCTTGCTGAATGTCCTATCAAATTGGTCAAAAACAGAATTCTAGGCAACTAGGTCTTCTACTGGGAAAGTCCTGTTCACCCATGTCCACTGGGAGCACTGCTACTTTTAATTGCTATGATTGGGGTTTGCTATGCCATATTCTTGTCTTTCCAATGAACTGTTGATTCTTAGTCCACTCGCCTCTGCCACAACAGCTGGTACTAAATTCACCCTTTGGATGTGACTCTGCCACGTTCCCCATTCATTAGCCCCACGTGTATATGTGAGGGGGAAGAAGGGTTAGAGAGGGTCAGAGGAAATGACACAAAGAATGAGAGGACTGCTGGCCAGAGAACAGACACTCACCTTTATTCTAATTTCAATAAAAGTAGAATTAACTGTTTTCATTCTGTATGATACCATGTGCCGTCAAATCCACTAGAGTCAGAGAGTCAAGGATGCTCAGCACCTTAAGGAATCATGCCTAAAGAAAGACAGCTGCTTGACAAAGCCCTGACTGGGTTGATTTAGTTGGGATTGGTCCTGCCTTGGGCAGGAGGCTGGACTTCATGACCTCCTGAGGTCTCTTCCAGTTCTATGATACAAGAGATGCCAATGAACACTTAAACACTCAAACCATGTATGTGTGGGAATGTACCATTATCCTTTTTAATTGATGTAAATGCCCTGTTCTAGGCCCCAGTCCTGCAAGCTACAGAGTTGACAGACTCCTCAATTTGCACTGCTTATTATCAACATAGAAAGGCAGTAGGTGGCATAATCAAGGAAGTAAATGGCCTTCATTTTATTTATTTATATTAAAAAGTAAATACCCAAAGAGCTTTACAATTTCATATACAAAAACACAGTATGTTGGAAAAAGGTATAAAGGATTTTCTCAAGCCATATATATTATCATATCTACAGTATGGAACAATGTACATATTAACTAATGGCCTACCATTAAGTTCACATAAAATATACACATATAAATTACAACAAAATTACATGCTTCACTGGAGACTTTCCTCTAAAAGCCATGACACGCTGGGGAATACTAAGATGTTTGTGGTGTAATGTGCAAATAATGTCATTTCGCTCAAGAATAATCTTATATCTTTTCGGTAACATGAGATCTGAAGAATTAATCCCCATTCACTTCTTGTTAAGAGAGACAAAAAAAATCATCCTTTGGTTATATGAACATTTTAAAAAAAACCAAATGCATACAATTCTCTAGAATATTAATCATTTCCAATCTGAAATTCACAGCATACAAATAGATAAATCCAGCAAGTCAGAGAGCAAAGCCAATTTAATCTGTGGCTCCCCTGAGGTAAATGTAGTTCACAGTCCTGCCCCCACCCCAACCTCAGCCATAATCCCTGGTTCCTGGAGGTAAAAAAGCACTGAAGTGAGGAAAATTCTGCAGCAGGATATAATGATCCAAAATGACAGGGACAATAATGACAATGAATTTCATGTCTCCCAGTCACGAGCTGGGGATGCTTGACTGGGCTGACTTATACAATTAAATTGTTACAGGTACAGCAGGAGATGCAGTTATCAGCTGCTTGCTTTTGGGAACGCCGCCGCTAGCTAAAGAAGTGCTATGGAATGCACAGTCTCTTTTGTGGTGAACAAACTATTACTCCTGTAGGTATGCTTATATAGTTGTACCCTTTGACAGAGGAAAAACTGGGTTAAAGACACAAGTCATTTAGGGTATTGATTTTTATCCATTTTGAAAGTAAAAACTCTTTGATGGATAAAATACCATCTGATTCAAAGGGCTTTGTGCTAAAACCACTAGACAAACACAGAAGCTACAGATTTCCTTAATTTAAGAAATAAGCATCACCATTGATAATACTATTTGATTCCTTTGTCTTCCCCACTACTACTTGCACCAAATCAGAGAGTATTTAAGAACTCTTAAACGAAAAAAGAACTTAGGGATTGAAACTATAGAAACATCCAAGTCAATACTTATATTTCACTTCCTATATATTCCACAAGAGGCAGACAATCATGCCTTTACAATCCTCCTGACAGCACATAACTGGTTTTCCTTCTGAAGACGCTCAGAAAGTTTTCTTTTAAATAAAATCACTCAAAATATGTTCTGCATGTCCTAGCTGCTTTTAAATACCCATAATAGTTTTCTAGCAGTTTCGATGAGGCTGAACATTAGAAGCTCCTTTCACAGGCTTCCATGTTCAAGTTAAAACTCTTTTAACATGTAGATGTGTAGCACTACAGCACATCTTTATAAAACCTTTCCAGTGACAAACTGTTTTTGTTTTCAAGTGAGAGAAAAATTTGGAACAAACATTTAAGTTCTTATAACTGCCCATGTCCACAATTGAGCAAAGCCCCTATTACATATGCCTATGTTTTCAAAATATTTGAGAAATATGAACTATAAAGCTGTAACATTTCATAATGTAACACACACACTACAAGGAAAAAAGACCTAAGGACCTTTAAAGAAAGAGTGTTTATTCAATTTTTGACAGCTTAATGAATGCTTTACTTCTTTTCATTGATTTTTCTTTTAATAGGAAGAATTTCTCATGGGAATTACAGTAAACAAGGAACACTCCATCCTTAAAGATTTTCTTTTCCACCTTTCTTTAAGCAACATTTTTGTTCCAAAAATTTAGAATTTTAGATAAAATACTTGGGAAAAATATGCTCCAAAATCCTGGAAAATTACAGAGTTGTGGAGCCTTTACTGGGATCTAACTGAACTGCAGATTTTGCAAAGTGAAGTGAAAATGCGAATTTTATTGGGCAATCAGATGTATTTTTCACGAGGCAGAAAACAAAATCAAGAAAATACTGTAATGCAATAATGATGCAAAGGATTCTACAGTTCTACTTTGTCTTTAAAGTATATAAATATAGTCCAATACAAAGCGGTAATTAATACAACTATTCCATTTTAAATTCATGACTTCCTAAAGAACCTAGAAATATATTTGCTTATACACTTAAAAGTTCATTTGTGAAGAGAGACTATGCAGATACCCTAGTAATTCTATAGCACCCAGAGATATGAAATAATGCATCTTTAAAAAGAGAACACTGCCACTTAGGATTAGCCCATATCTTTATACATGTTTACAATTGTAATTTTTTTACTGTTGGATATCTGCTTTACATGTTTGATATTTTTCTAGACCACAACACAATGTGCTACATATAATTCAAATGGAGATTAATTCTTCCATTAAAAATGCTTTAAAATAATTTTCTCTATGATGAGCTCTCAGCTTTGGTTTCTCCATAGTGCCTCTTTTCCAAATTTCCTTGAGCTACATAAATGAAACTGACAGATCACTGCTCAGATAGCAGCCACATTCTTCCCCTCAAATGTTGCCTTTTTGCTATTCAGAAGTATCTGAATACCAACAAATGCTAAATGAAGTCTGACATGTACCCCTAAGAAACAAACTTGTAAGTTGTGGCTTCAAAGGAAACCTTGAATAAATAGGACACATTGTGTACACCCAGGCTAACATCCAACATATGCTATAGTTTCCTGATGCTGAGACAGAGCAAGAATAGCCCCTGGTAAAGTCTGTGATTTGCTATTGCTGGTACATCCAACATTTATTATGTACCATTCATTTTTGTCTGTATAAACAATTTTAAAATGTAATTAAGAGGGTTGGAGCAACTACATTTCAGAAAACTATAAAGAACGATGTATTTGTGATTTGATGTGTTATTTAGATCAATTAGAAAAACAAACAAACAGGAATAGCACTGCTGCTCCCCTTTTGATAAAAACAAAATACCAATACAAAAAATAAATAACTGTAAATGGTTTTATGAAGTCAGAAATAATCTACACAGTGGGTATATTAAACGTATTTTTGGTGGGGCTAGGGTCCACACACCAATTCTAGAGGAGAGACTACTCATTGCATCCAGAAGGCACAACAAAGGGTTTGGATGCAAACAAACAAACCTCTTTTAGAAGGGAGGAGAGAAATGCAAGTATTATGGAACTGCATTTAATTAGTAATATACAACTACTTAAGATGATCCTTTCTATAAAAGCTATTATTTTTGCTAACCTATTTTGAGCTTTAAGTGTTAGTGCCATTATCTAATGTGTGTATTGGTTGTTCTCCTTACCTTTCCTCCAAGACTCAGGCTTGTCTAGGTTAGGAAAGGTGTATTTTCAACAATACATTAGCTAGCATGCTTTCAATCTAGTTCAGAGAGGGTACAATTGAAGTAGTCAAGATGATAAACTGTAAGGCACAGCCTAAGGTTCGCAGTCAGCTAGCTAACAAATGTTAAAATATAACCTGCCTTATCTACATTTGGGCTATGTCTAGATTACATTCCTCTTTCGAAAGAGGAATGAAAATGAAGCAAATTGAAAGTGAAATGAAGCGCAGATTTAAATATCCTGTGCTTCATTTGCATATTCACATCTAAACGCTTTTTGGAAAAAGGGGTTTTTGAAAGTGGAAGTGAAGTCTAGACGCAGTTCTTTCAAAAAAACACAACCCCTTTTTTGAAAGAACCTATACACCTGAAAAAATGAGGGATAGCTCAGTGGTTTGAGCACTGGCCTGCTAAACCCAGGGTTGTAAACTCAATGCTTGAGGGGGCCATTTAGGGATCTGGGGCAAATCTTTCAGGGATGGTACTTGGTCCGATGACCTCTCAAGGTCCCTTCCAGCTCTATGAGATAGGTATCTCTCCATATATTATCATCAGTAGGGCCAGGATTCTGCCTTATTTTTTAAGCTTAAGTCGATATGCTTGCTAGCCTAAAGAAAAGAAAAAAAATTCTTCAAATCCAGACATAACAAAGAAACTTTTCAAAAAACCATTTGCCAACAATACATTTAAGCCAGTAGGCTATTAGATTTTTTCTTTATTTCAATAATTTTCTTTTAAAGGAAAAAATGTAGTTATAACAGTCTTTAGCTCCAACAGAATATTTTGTTTTTAAATATTGGTTGGACTGAGCCATTAAATTAACTCTTTGTAGGTTGGATCATTTGCAAAAGTTTATTACAGGTTGAACCTCTCCAGTCCCACCCCACTGGACCTGACAGGTGATGAAACAGAGAATTACCAAATGTAGAGAGGTCAATATTGTCACAAGTGGGTCTCTATTTTTATTTCACTAAGGCGAATAAATGGAACAGCACTTGCAATACTGCTTAATAAATGTATGACTGTACTTGATACTCGGGATGTAATGGACTACTTGACTAGTCGCTCTCTCTCCCCTCGCCTCTGTAACAGAGGCAGCAAGGGGAGGGAACAGGAGCCAGTGCTGAGGGGAACCAGCTTTTAAGCCATGGTGCAGGAGGTGGGGGAGGCAGAGCCACAGCAGTCCCAGGGAATGAACAGTCCCAGCTCACGCCGCCCCCAGGAGCTAACCCCACTGCTACTCTGCACTTTAAATGTACTAAAAGCCTGGTGGGACTGAACAGTGTTAAAGTACAGAGCCACAGTGGGGTTAGCTCCCAGGGGTGGCATGAACCGGGAGTGAACAGTCCTGGTTTGCGACACCCCCAGGACCGCTGAGACTCTGCACTTTAACTGCAGCTCTTATTACATTTAAAGTGAAGAGAAAGGGTACGTCTACATTACAGAGGGTTTTTTTGGAAAAACAGCTGTTTTTCTGAAAAAACCTCACTTATGTCCACGCTGCAATCGTGTGTGTGTGGTTTTTTTTTTCCAAAAGAACTGTGGAGGTTTTCTGACATTGGTAAACCTCTTTCTACAAGGAAGAAGCCTTTTTCCAAAAGAGCTCTTTCGGAAAAAGGCATGTGTGGACAGGGAAGAGGGAGTTCTTTCGAAGGAAGAGGAAAGAGCAAAAAGCACAGGTGCCCTGGTGGCCATTCCGTCCATAGTAATCACAGCTTACATGCAAGATAGCATCCATTCAGTGTGGATGCTGTTGAAAAAGCAGATTGCTTTTTTGATGCGCATTGGCAGTGTGAACGCTCTCTTTCGGAAGAAGTTTTTTTGGAAGATCTCTTCTGGAAAAGCTTCTTCCGAAAGAAGCCTGCAGTCTAGACATAGCCCCACAGCAGGAGTGCTGCATTTTGCCCCATCCTCGACTAATCGAATAGTCAATGGAAATTCCATAGACTACTTGATTAGTTAATTAACTGATACTTAACATCCCTATGTGATATACCTTATACAAGACCCAGCAAAGAATTACCAGTCTCTTCATAACAGAGTGTTAGTGTCATTACAAAGTTTTATTATATTGGCAAAATGAAATAAGTAATAAAAACCTTGCTCGTGCTTACTGGCATTACCAATACTTCTGCTTGCTGGGCTCCTAAAAGAAAGTTAGGGGTAAATTAGAGCTTAACAGCAGCACAGAACACAGAGTCAGCACAGGACACTGTAAACAAACTTCACGGGACTGTGGGAAACTCGGCCAAACCCATAGTAAGAGGACGTTTCTGGTGGCGCGACTCACACTGCAGATTCAAGGCCTTAGTTAGTTAAGATAATCATTGTCCTGAATTCAATACCACAATGTAACTCACACTAGCAACACCCACAACTTTTATTTTAGCAAAGAATGAATCAAGGGGAAAGCTAATAATTTGTACTGCTTTTAAAAATCCACATGGCTTTTAGTCATTCTGAATTACTATGATGAAAAATAAAATCCAAATAAGCTATGTAAAACAGAAGGACTATATTTTAAGCAGACACACCCATATGAGGGTGCATCTACACTATAGCGTTAGCGTCAAATTAACGCATCTATACACAAAAACTATTTTCAAAATAGCATTTTGCTATTTCGAAATAGCGCATCCACACTGAGTGGACCCTGAACCGAAGTTAAGGCTGGCCAGAACCAGTGCCGGCAGGGGTTCAGGTTAGGACTTAGTGTGTGTGGCTGCTGCCTGAGGTTAACTGAGCTCCGTGCTTAAAGGGACCCTACCCTCACCCTGAACAGACAGTTCTCAGGGTTCCCCACTTGCTTGTCTACCTCAATGAGGGACAGCAAAGTAGTGCTGTCTTGGAGTACCCTGAGTGCCCGCACTCGGGATACCATAGCACTCAGCCACATGGAGCCAGAGCTGCCCCTGGGCATACCAGTGCATCTTGTGGGGTCATTGCCATCAGCCCAGCTGCACTTCCTGAAGGCTGCCATCCGGGGGGGCGGAGGGGTCCACTGGGGGCCTGTCAGGATCCAGGAAGTCCTGCGGGAGAGCATCCACCCCGAGGAGCCCTCAGAGCCCTCAGAGCCACCCCCGTCCTCTCCACTGGGGGCTCGTGCCCCACTCCTCCCTCACAACCTTCCACTTACCCCTCCCTAGCCCCCCTTCCTGATGTCAAATAAAAGACACGTATGTTCAAAAACAGAAACTAGGTTTATTGAACAAGACTGTGGGGGGGGAGAGATGAACCTCTGGGGAGACTGGGAAAAGGAGGTGGGAGAGGGGAAGTGAGAGGATGGGAGAGGGGAGGGGGAAACCTGGGAGGAGGAAGCTAGAAGGGGGAAGCAAGGGGAAAAAGGGGGAGGGGGAGCTCAGGGCCCAGGGTTGGGGGTGTTGACAGACCAACTTGAGTTTCATGCAACCCTGCTCCTGGGTTCGCATGTGGCCTTTGGTGGCCAGGCTGGCAGCTATCCTGCCATAGATGGCCGCATTCCTCCGTCTAATGCGGAGATCATGGGCATTGGGGGCATCCCCCCCCCCAAACCTGAATAAGGTCCACGATCTCCAACCTGGACCAGGAAGGCGCCCACCTTCTCCAGTCCCTGTCAGCTCCTGGGAGCTGGCAGACTGCTCCTGAGGAGCGGTGGAGGGCTGCTGCCAGTGGCTTGTTGGCTCATGCTTTGGGGCCACTGGGTCAGGAGCCCTGGTGGCCACTGCAGGCTCTGGGCTAGCAGGCTTGGAGATGGCACAGGCACTGTGGCCAGGGTCTACCCCATAATGGCTCTGGGGCTGGGGGACAGGAGAATAAATTTTCCTGGTTGTGCCCAGAGTGGCCACCAGGGCTCCCTGGGAAGGGCAGGAGGCTCCCTATTTCAAATTAAGTGTCTACACAGCACTTCATTTGAAATAGCTATTTCGAATTTGGCATTACTCCTCGTAGAATGAGGTTTACCAAATTTGAATTAAGCGCTCCGCTATTTCGAATTAATTTTGAAATAGAGGTTTGCATGTATAGATGCTATTAAAGTTAATTTGAAATAATGGCTGTTATTTCCAATTAACTTTGTGTTGTAGACATACCCTTAGAGACTAGATTGTGCTTTTGCTCAATCTCTTAAGTAGGGGGTGGCTCATAACTGTGCTTCCCTCCTGCTCCAAGCAAGTGCGCCTTTGAAGAATTGTGAATTTCTCATCTTTTCCTCTTGGGGTGAGAAGAGTAACTTGCAATTATCAAAGACTCCACTTCTTATACATACATCAATGCCTGTCCATTTCTAACCTACTCATTCTCCCTGAGCAATGACCCCAGAGACCCTGGTGTCCCTCTGTGCCCACATTTGCCAGAGAAGTTGAGGAGGGAGTTGGCTTATGAGTCCTTGTTCCTCTACACCAGTGGTTCCCAAACTTTTCGGCATCATGCCCCCTTTTTGATTTTTGAGAAACCCTCACACCCTCCCCCTCTGAAGAAAATAGCAGCAAAAGTTGGGATGGGATTGACGGTGTGTGGGGGGCTGGGTAGCCTCCGACTCCCCCCCGGAAGCTCTTTACACGCCCCCAGAGGGGCACACCCCCCAGTTTGGGAAGCCATGCTCTACACAGATTTATCACTGCAAGGGAAAGTCTTACCAAAGGTGAGCTAAATACCCGCAATCATACTGAAACAGAATAAGCATGAGCAGTGAAGGTTGATGGGCGGTCAAAGTTTCCACATACATTGGTTTTTTTTTTTTTTGGTTGTTTGTTTTTTAAGAATTGGTTATTTTAATTCTGGTTACTCGTGCTAAAATGCTATATAATAAGTACTTAATAATAAACTGATACAGCAGAGTACAAAGTGTAGTAAGTTGAGGGTCAGTAACATGGAGTCAGCAGGCCTAAATAGAGGCCTGTAACATGAAAACAACAACAGGCCTGCAATCTAGCGAGCAAGACTTTGGTTCAGTTATACAGGTGCCAAGAAAGAGGCCCTATTGTGTAAGTTAGGTCGAGCATGGAAGGACACAGGGAGGCACTGGGTACAGACCGTAAGCCAATGGGGAGTAGCGGAATATCTTAATAAGAAGTGTCTTGGTACAAAGACTCCCCAAAAACTAATGTACATATTGACCTAGGTTCAGGACCGGGTCGAGATTGACAGCATGAAGGATAGTAAGTAAGCCCCCCTTCCGTAAGGTAAAGGGTGGTAATTATGCAACAGAGGGTGGTAGCCTGGTACGTAAAGAAGTTATGTAAGTTGTTTATACCGGTCTATAAAAGGACACCTCAAAGAGTGCTCTCAGGTAGACCGGGAGGGGGAAAAGGGGAGGCGCATAGGCGCTTGAACAGCAGGTGTCATTGCCTAAACTTACAGAATGCACAGTAGCTTAACTTTGACTAAATGCTGTTAATATATGTTATATGGCAATAGGCCTGCCCAGTGTTGGTACCTTGTCAACGTGGGCCATAGTGCCCAGTGGTATAACATTGTACTGATCTCTGTTACCAACTGGTAGAGCTTCACATTTGACAATAAACCTGCTTGACTGATTTCAAACCTTGCCTGCATCTGTCGTTTTCGGGGCCTCTCAGAGACCTCCTGTGTTGACTCAAGTGCGCGAGGTCTAACACTCTAGATAAAGGGAGTACCGATTGTTATGCATGCAGCCGAAAGTTTATCACCACCGACGGAGTAGAGATCTTGTCAGGAACACGCCAGAACTACCCTGACCAGATGACGCTTACACTGACAGTTCAGACCACTGAAGGTACTGACGTACAGAACACGGAGGTACGACACAAGGTCACTGTACAAATACTGATTTGTAGCTTCCCAGTAAGGCTTGCTATGAATTATAATATGCGGTCATAGAAACATAGAATCATAGGGCTGGAAGAGACCTGAGGAGGTCTTCGAATCCAGCCCCCTGCCCAAAGCAGGACCAATCCCAGGACTAAATCATCTCAGCCAGAGCTTTGTCAAGCCAAGACTTAAAAACCTCTAGAGATGAAGATTCCACCATCTCCCTAGGTAACCCATTCTAGTGCTTCATCACCCTCCTACTGAAATAAGTCTTCCTAATATTCAACCTAGAGCACTGTAACTTGAGACCACTACTCCTTGTTCTGCCATCCACCACTAAAGAGAACAGGCTTTCTTCATCCTCTTTGGAACCTCCCTTCAGTAAGTTGAAGGCTGCTATCAAATCCCCCCCTCCCACTGCTCTTCTGCAGACTAAATAAGCCCAAATCCCTCAGTCTCTCCTCGTAGATCAAGTGCTCCAGCCCCCTAATCATTTTGGTTGCCCTCCACTGGACCCTCTCCAATGCATCCAAATCCTTTCAGGGGGGCCCAGAACTGGACACAATACTCCAAATGTGGCCTCACCAGTGCCGAATAAAGGGGAATAATCTCTTCTCTAGATCTGCTTGCAATGCTCCTCCTAATGTAACCTAATATTCCATTCACCTTCTTGGCTACAAGGGCACACTGTTGACACATATCCAGCTTCTCATGCTCTGTAATCCCAAGGTCCTTTTCTGCCAAACTGCTACTTAGCCAGTCGGCCCCCAGCCTGTAACAGTGTTTGGGATTCTTCCGTCGCAAGTGCAGGACTCCGCACTTGTCCTTGTTGAACCTTTTCAGATTTCTTTTGGCCCAAACACCTAATCTGTCAAGGTCACTCTGGACCCTATCCCTGCCCTCCAATGTATCTACCTCTCCCCCAGCCTAGTGAAGTCCCTTAACTCCAGTGAATTATTGCTCTGAGCACGTACATATGCCCACAACAAATATTGCCTTAATATTATCAAACTGATGGAGATATTCCAAGACAATATAGCTGCCAACAGTCCTTTCATAGAAGACCACCTCTATCTGCTGAATCTTAAAATCAGACAATGAGGAGAAAAAATCATTTTTTTCATTTCCACAATTTCCTATTACTCCTGATTATGAAAATTATTATATATTAATATATACACACATTTATAATAGCTGGCCCCACTCAAGAAGGACAACCTCTAATTATCCTTGCTATTTTGCCACAACATGCCTCTCTATATCCAAAGCATTTCAATTGAGTTAGACAAATATCCCTATTTTTCCTTTCCAAATTTCCCTGTTGATAAGTGTTGACTAGTTTAACTCTCAAAAAGGAAAAGACAAATATTAGGTGATGAACTTTCATTGTGTTAGATGACAATAATCAACTATATATTCAGGTTAAAAATTAACTACAGTTCCACCACTACTGATAAGCAAGTATTTAGCATATTTCTTCTAAGCATAATACCTCCATTCCTACAAGGGATATGTAGTTTCTCCATGACTGATTTGAATACATCTTGCTACCATGAGACTGCCAAGCTGCCCATGAGGCTTAAGAAAATCTTTGCATAAAGCACTCTTACGTCTAACAGAAAAAAAGAATTGTCTCAATTTATATAATCACCCAATAAAATCTACAACAAAAGAACATTAAGGGTCCGATGCAAAAGCAAAGAAATTCATAGATAAAACTGTCCTTTAGCATGGAGACACGACGGGGTGCACCTAGAAAGCAGATAAGTGGACACCCTGCTGTGTCTAGATGTTGAAGTACAATTCGAGCTGTGAATTTCCTGGCTTTTAAGATTGTGCATGACTCACAACAGTTTTTTTAATGCAATTTTTGTTGGGCTTTTTTTTTTTTTAAGTTTGAATATGGTTTGGTTTACATTAAACTTAATGTACATGTAATTATCTCTCATTCTGGACACAGATGTAGCTCAGAATGCCTTGAAAACACATTTAAATAAGTTTAGGGTGTGCGGAGATGTAGCGGTTTCAGCCAAACTCAAGCATCTCACAATTAACAAAAAGGAAGGTAACATTCTGGAATCTAGGTAATTATTAGGTAGTTAATGCCAAAGAAATTATTAATTTCTAGCAGGTATATTAGTTGTACTGTGGAACTTCTTTCCTTACTATTTGGCAAGCCAAAGAAAACTTCTGTTAAGGAGTTCTTTTCTTGGGAGCTCTGCTGTGGCATCTCCAACTCCATGAAGGCCATCTTCAGTGACAGAGGAGATTACCAATGCCGCTATAAACTAATGATATGAAGATCTGGTGGAGCATGAGCTTTCTGATGTATGTGATGATAGACAGAGACACAGGACTCATACTCCATATGAATTGGAGAGATCATGCTCAAAGAAAAAATGCCTTCACAAAGCCTCATTTTAAGTAATGGACAGTTTGGTACATACTGGCTGCCTTCATTTGGAATGAGAATCCTATTTTTCATGTTATGAAAAGCCTTTTCCTCTATAAAATAGATTCATTTCAGACTCACATGTCAGCATTTCTATGGACAGATTCATGTCTCTAGGGAACAAATGCAATCTCTTCTCCAGAAATGTTTAAGCCAGACCCAACTGCTGAGGTTCCAAAGGTGCTATGGGTCTTTGCACTATGTCCTGCATGCTGTACCCATACTCTTTATCATTCATTAAATCAAGTAAGGAGGTTTGGGTCTTTTTTCTTTGAAATTTTTAATACCCTGCAGTTGAAGAGTCCTCAAATTATGTTCATCTATGTGTTCAACAATTCTCTTCTTTAATGTCGTTTATCCAATTTACCAGGTACTGAAGTTACCAGCCTGTAATTGCCAGCTCTTTAGAGCTCTTTTTAAAAGTTTGTGTCACATTGGCTATCCTCCAGTCATTTGGAACAGAAAACGATTTAAAGCATCAGTTACAAACCAGAGTTAGTAGTTAAACAATTTCACATTTCCATTCTTTCAGAACTCTTGGGTGAATATCATCTGGTCCTGGTGACATATTACTGTTTAGTGTTTTTTCCCCTCTATAAATTTATAGCCCCTTGAATATATAGGTTTCCAGTGAAAGCCATCCCAAGTGCCGAACTGCTTATGCTATTTGAAAATATTTGCAATGCAAGCTCTCTCTACAGAGAGAGACAATTTAAATAGCAGAGGAGGGTGCAAGCAATAAGTGACTGATGGGCCAAACCCAACTCAAAAATGAGAATCACAAAAGGGAAGTCAAATGATCAAGACAGGTGTGAATTCTTTTAATATAAATACCATATAGTGAGCCATTTAAGATTATCAATAATATCATCTGTTTCCTTGACATGGACTATTTTGGTAAATGTGTTCAGAGATCCCTTTAATTTTTTATAGGAAACTCTAAAAAGAGAGGGTCTTGACTTGAGGTGTAAGTGTTCAGATATGTTCTCAAGTAAGCACATGATTCAGAAGCCTACTACAATTTTGTATATTATTTGAATAGGAAACATTTGTTTGAGGCTTACTGGGGGTAGGTTGGAACAGAGCACTTCAAATACCATACTTATATAGACTGTTTTACACTGATCGGCTACGTCTACACTGACAGCTTCTTGCGCAAGAACTCTTTTGCAGACGAGTTCTTGTGCAAAAACTTTTCCAGAAGAGAGCGTCTACACTGGCATGTGCTTTTGCGCAAGAGAAGTGCTTTTGCAGAAGAGAATCCATGTCAGTGTAGACGGTCTCTTGTGCAAGAAAGCTCTGATGGTCATTTTAACCATAGACCTTTCTTGAGCAAGAAATTCATGTTGCCTGTCTACACTGGCCTCTTGTGCGAGAACAGTTGCGCAAAAGGGCTTATTCCTGAGCGGGCGCGTCAGAGTTCTGGTGCAAGAAGCCCTGATTTCATACATTAGAACGTCAGTTTACTTGCACAAGAACACGCAGCCAGTGTAGACAGGCAGCAAGTTTTTGCGCAAGAGCAGCTGCTTTTGCACAAGATCGCGCCAGTGTAGACACAGCCATCCAGTACAGAAGGAGGTTCTCTAAATATTACACAGCTATGTATGGCTGGAGAAGTCACAAGAGTTTCCAACAGGAAATCATTAGAACATGAAGATATTGCAACATATTTTGCTGCATCTACTCGCTGGCAGAGCAAAAACAGATTTTTTTTCTCCTACGTTCAGGACAGTATATCAGGAAACTAAACTAAAACTAAACCAAACAAATGTGTGAGCCAGTTAAACTAGTTTAGTCCTACGTGTCCATTTAGACAATGGAAATTAAGTAAGGTGCAAGGTAGACTCCCTCAAAACACATTTTACTATAAAATACTTTATGTACATAGATACATCACATTTGTTACATTCTTTACATTAAACATGATGTCAAGCATAGAGAGATTAAAAAGGGAAACATAGAAAGGAAACATACCATCATAGTAGACAATAGCGCCTACAAGTCTGTCTTTCTGTAGCATTGGAAAGAGTTCCAAGGCTCTTGACTTGCTGAGCACATAGCTGCTTTTCAGACACTGACTTCCAGCTACAAGATCATATAGTTTTATTCCCACCCAGTAGTATGGCAGCTGCCACCATCTGAGGAATAAAAAGATTTCAACTGAGAAAGGGGAAAAAACACCTCATTATATATGGCAACATTAGTTGTAATTAGCGTTAATATTGTTATGAGTTTCTATTCTGCATCCAAGTTTGCCATTTACATAGGGCTTTTTTGTCTTCGAAGTTTTACAAGCATACTTTGAGGAATCCAAACTACATCTCAGGTATTAGCCTGGTTTTCAATATGAGGAAACAAAAGCAAAGAGGCAGAATTACTTGCCCAGGCCCATAGAACTTCATCTTTGAAAACTCAGAGGATGGGTAAGGTCCCAGAAGACTAGACAGGGCAAACATACTACTTATCTTTAAAAGCAAAACAAAGAGGACCAAGGGAATTATAGACCAGTAACTGGAAAGATACTAGAACAAATGAAACAAATCACTTTGTAAGCACCTAGAGGTTAAGAGGGTTACAAAGAATAGCAAGCATGGATTTTTTAAGAACAAATTATGACAAACCAAATTTCCTTCTTTGACAAAATTTATGGCCTAGTGGATAGGAGGAAGCAGGAGATGTGATGTACCTTAATGTTAGCATGTCTTTTGACATAGTCCCATGTGACAGTCTCATAAGCAAACCAGGGAAATGCAGTCGAGATTAAATTACTAGCAGATGGGTACACAACTGACTGAAACACTACATCCAAGCAGTAGTTATCAGTGATTTGCTGGCCAACTGACAGAGTTTATCTAGTGGAATCCTGTAGGGGCCATTTCTGGGTCTATTATTCTGATTATATTACTCTTCAATATTTTCACTAATGACGTGGATAATGGAGTGGAGAGCATACTTCTAAAATGTGCAGATGACACCAAGCTGGGATGGGTTGCATGCACTTTGGAGGACAGAATTAGAATTTCAAATGACCTTCACAAATAGGAGAATTGGTCTGAAATCAACAAGATGAAATTCAATATTAAGATGCAGAAAATACTTCATTTAGAAAGGAAAAAATTAAGTGTACAGCTACAAATTGAGGAGTAACAGGTTTGGTTGTAATATTGAAGAAAAAGATTCCACGGGTACACTGGAGCACAAAACCATGAGTCAATGTGATGAAACTGCAAAAAAGTTGCTAATGTCATTCTGAGGTATATTAACTAAACTGTTCTGCTCTACTCAGCCATGATAAGGCCTCAGTTAGGGTATGTCTACACTACCCCCCTAGTTCGAACTAGGGGGGTAATGTATGCATACCGAACTGGCTAATGAAGCCCGGGATTTGAATTTCCCGGGCTTCATTAGCATAAAGCCGGCGCCGCCATTTTTAAAAGCCGGCTAGTGCGAACCCCGTGCCGCGCGGCTACACGCGGCACGGGCTAGATAGTTCGGACTAGCAAGCCATTCCGAACTATCTGTACGCCTCGTGGAACGAGGTGTACAGATAGTTCGGACTAACAAGCCATTCCGAACTATCTAGCCCGTGCCGCGTGTAGCCGTGCGGCACGGGGTTCGCACTAGCCGGCTTTTAAAAATGGCGGCGCCGGCTTTATGCTAATGAAACCCGGGAAATTCAAATCCCGGGCTTCATTAGCCAGTTCGGTATGCATACATTACCCCCCTAGTTCGAACTAGGGGGGTAGTGTAGACATACCCTTAGAGTACTGTTTTTGATTATGGGCACCATACTTTAGGAAAGATGTGGACATACTGAAGACAGTTCGGAGGAGAACAATAAAAATGATAGAAGATTTAGAAAACCTGACAAAAAAACAGGACATACCTACTCTTGAAAAAATGACTCAGGAGCAACATGAAAACAGTCTTCATCTATGTTAAGGACTGTTATAAAAGAGGACAATGATCAACTGTTCTCCACGTCCACTGAAGGTAGAAGTAGTAGTAACGGGCTTAATCTTCAGCAAGGGAGAATTAGGTCAGATATTAGGAAAAACATTCTAACAATGAGAGAGGTTGTGGAATTGGACAGGATGGACAAACACCTGTCAGGGATGGTCTAGGTTTACTTGTCCAGCCCTCCCTCGTGCTAAGGCCCGGACCTTGAGAACTTCTTGAGGACCCTTCTATTATTATCCTATAGTGCAGTGGTTCTCAAACTAGGGGAAGGTACAGAATGTATTCAACAGGGGTGTGAGAATCTTTAGGAAGGAAAAAAAGAACTTACTGCATGCACTGAGAGCTCAGAAACCAGGACTTTCCACACTCCAAAGCAATGTATTTATACAGACTTAACAGTTTGTTGTGGAGCCCAGTACTTACACACATGCTTTACTTTGGCAACTAGTCCTGTTGGCTTCAGTGAATCTATTCATAATACATTTGTTTTTGCAGGACTAAGGTCTTGGCTGTTTTAGAAGTGCAAGGCCAAATGAGGTTTCTGGTCTCTCCCTAAACTCAAGTGGGAAAAGCGATTTAGAGAGGAAGCAGTTGAAAGAAAAATGGATTACAGTTGTCTGTGTAGGAGAGCTGAAGGTCCTTCAGTTCAGGTCCTAACCTTATTCCTATGCCAATGCCAGGGAAAAACAACTCAACTCCTGCGATGAAAGCACTTTCCTTTGCTCTGACGGAGATGCCTCTGATCACTGCACATCTCCTCCAAATGTCACTGATGGGCCCTGGCAATGACGGGATGTAGGAGTGAATGTCACTCTATTGAGGAGGCCCTAGAAATTGGTAGGGGAGAGTAAAAGGGAAAGATAGGAAATAACAGCTGGAAGTGACTCTTCCTCCATCTCTCCCCATCCTAGCAAGATTTGGGAGGGGATAAAGTAAAATAAAAACCACTGTTCTCTTTGTCCTTCCCAAATTGAATAATTTAAAAGTTAATTGTGCAAGAGTTTTCCAAGGTAAAACTCCACTGAAAGAATTTTGAATCTGAGAAATACTGCAGGATAGCTAACTGAAATAGTGCTAGTGGACAGTGCTATACATACACTTCACGTTTCTATAATACAGCAACAAATTCTCACCTCTGAAAAGATAAAGCTTGTGACAAATTAAGAACAGCAAAGAAACAGCATTCAGTTCATTCTCAAAAGCAAGGAGGTAAGAAATTAAAGCAGAAGGAGTATCAGGGTACTTACTTATAAACAGGAAGCATTATAGGCAAAGGACCAGACAAATGAGGAGCAATTTCAAGCAAGTTGGCACGCTCATGAAGTGCTTCTTTTACCATCCTGTACTAAGAAGAAAACAAAAAAGCAAGCAATTCAGGACCTTTAACTCCTTCTTAATGGATCACAAATATTCAATGTTAAAACTGTTCAGTCTGTCGATCCATAAAACACACAGAATACCCCCTCTGTGCTAGCTTATAATTATTACATTCTTTTCTACTCTTTCAATTGCACAATGACACCGTGGTCTGAAAAATTACATTGGGAACCCCCTCAAATCAGAAATGCAAAATCATTAACTTGTGAGTGCAGAGAAAATTCCACTAGGCATTTTAGTGCTATGTCAGGTCAGTCTAATTATTATCAGCTCTAATTAAAGGACCTAAAAAATGGTACTTCATTTTACTAGAAGCTAGTGGCACTCAACAAGATAGGAAATTCTTCCCATCTTTGAAGATATCCAATAAACCACTTCTGATAGGCCATTTCATTTTAAGGAGCCAATCAGTAAATATGAGTGGCAAACAAGAAATAATTCCACTGTACAGTATTCTACCATCTTTAAGATTTTTCAGGTAGCTTTAAATCTCAAGTTTCACAGGAAGAAGGCAAGCGTGGGGTTTTCCCAAATATAGAGGATTCTCCCATCTTTCAACAGATTATGCATGTGAATACCAATATTAGAAATCTGTCAATGAATATGTACCACTCAGTTACTATATTCTCTTTCCCAGAACCCTTTTTAAACAAACAAAACAAAACACAAAATTCCTATCAGTGTACAAAAGGAAATCTCTCCCCACCACATTATGTACAGTCCATAAGATACTATTCTCAGATTCCCTGTAAATATGCTACACTAGCAAGATATGGCATTGAAAGTTTCCCAAAAAATATTCTAGCAGAATTCCTTGAACAAACTATTCTGTATGCACAGTGTCTCTGGTATTAAAACAAAAAAAAAGGTACTAAAAACCTTAAAATGAGAACACATTTAATTGGGAGGAGGAAAAAAAAAGTCTACTGGTAATTTTTGCCTAACAGCCAGCATAAATAATTACCTGCTCAAA
The DNA here is from genome assembly GCF_052426305.1 of Pelodiscus sinensis. Taxonomy (NCBI): domain Eukaryota; kingdom Metazoa; phylum Chordata; order Testudines; family Trionychidae; genus Pelodiscus; species Pelodiscus sinensis. The sequence goes on along the minus strand of NC_143058.1, from coordinate 32,833,917 downwards.
ATCCAACCTCATGATGGCCTTCTGAAGATATCTCACTCCACCATGGATCAATTTAGTGCTCCTGCTGCTGGTCCCTGATGAGAAATCATCTCTTTCTACAAGAGCTGTTTTTAGTCCTGTGTAACCAGAAAACTAAATTAACTTCTTAAATTACTCAATTTGTATGTAATTCATTAAAGATATTTCTCTAGGGTAGAGACAATCACATGAAAAATTACTCTGAACACAGATAAATTTGTATTCCAAGTGCAGTGCACTGTCTATATTGTAATGAAAAAGACTATAGTCTTTTCCTAGGGGAAAAGTCAAAAACAGAACTCTTAAAAGAGGCACATTAAAATCTGGACATATCACAGTCAAAAGACATTACAGCACATAGAACCTAAGCAGCTAGGGAGTTTTACGCAAGGTAGAAGGGCTTCTATGAATGAATTAGAACGAGGTCTGGAAGGGACCTCAAGAGATCACCTATTTCAGTCCTGAGCACTCATGGCTGAAATAAATTTTATCCCCTGACAGGGAACCTGCACTTAAAAAAATCTCCAACAAACAGAGATTCCACAGCCTACCTAGGCAATTTATCCCAGCATTTAACCACTCAGACAGTTAAGAAGGTTTTCCTAGTATCCAACCTACACTGCCCTTCCCAACTCATTGTTTCTTGTCCAATCTTCTGTGGTTAAACAGAACCATTCTCCTTCCTCCTTGCAACAACCTTTTATGTACTTGAAAATTATCATGTCCCCCTGGCCATCCAGTCATCTTTTCTCCAGACTAAACATGCCCAATGTTTTCCCATCTTGCCTCATAGGTCATGTTTTCTAGACCTTTGATCATTTTTGTTGCTCTTCTCTGGCTCTTCTCTAATTTGTCCACGTCCTTCCTGAAATCTGGCACCCAGATCTGGACACAATCCTCCAACTGAAACCTAATCAGCCCTAGAGTAGACAGTAAGAATTACTTCTTGTGTCTTGATACTACATCCCAGAATGATGTTTGCTCTGTGTGTATGCACGCACACACTCACACTACACTGTACGCATTTGGCTTGTAGTTCATATGACCTAAACCCCTGGCCACAGTACTCCTCCCTAGGCAATCATTTCTCATTTTGTACGTGTGCAACTGACTGTTTCTTCCTAAAGTGGAGTACTATGCATTTGTCTTTACTGAATGTCAACCTATTTACAGTTAAACTCCAATTGTCTGGCATCCAGTGGTCTGGCTCTCCCGATAGTCCAGCACCAGCTGGAAGCCAGAAGCACTCTGGCCAGCTGGACAATTGGAGCTGCTCCGCGCCACTTCCCCAAGCCCACTGCTGCCACTGCTGAAACTGACCAGTGGCGAACTTGGGGAAGAGGCGCAGAGCAGCTGGGGTGCTGCTGAGTTGGTCCCACAGCGCCACCCTTTACCCCCCTGCTCGGTGCCCGACAGCACCCCAGCTGCTCTGCTCCGTGCCGCTGCTGAAACAGACGAGCAGCGGACTTGAGGAAGCTGCAGAGCAGAGCAGCTGAGGTGCTGCCGGGCGCTGAGCAGGGGGGTAAGGGGCAGCAGTTTCAACAGCGATGGACTTGGGGAAGCCATGGGGCAGAGCAGCTGGGGTGCTGCGGCTTGCTCCTGCAGCGCCGCTCAGGTGAAGGGTGGCGCTGCAGGACCAACCTGGCAGCACTCCAGCTGCTCTACCCTGCCACTTCCCCAAGTCGCCGCTGGCGCTTGCAGCCCCAGCTGGCCTGTCACTTCCCCCGCCTCTCTGCAAAACAGTGGAGGGTTAGCTCCTCGCCATGCCGTTCCTCACCGACCCCCCTCCCCCGGAGTACCTCCTGATACTCCGGTATATCCAATAATCCGGCACCCCGTGGGTCCCAAAGGTGCCAGATTATCAGAAGTTTACTGTACTTCAGAATACTTCTCCAATTTGTCCAGATCATTTTAATCATATCCTTAAAGCCCTTGCAGCCCCTCCATCCCTGGTATTGTCTAAAAATTTTATAAATGTACTCTCTATGCCATTATCTAAATCACTGGTGAAAACATTCAATAAAATCGGACCCTGAATCAATTCCTGCAGAATCCCACTTGATATGACCTTCTAGCTTGACTGTGAATCACTGTTTTCCATCCAGTTATGCACTAACCTTGTAGTACAGGAGTGGAGAACATATGTGCAGGGTCAATCAGGGAAGTTTGATCAACGGGAGCAATAGGAGCAGTGCCTGCAGCCATAGGTGGCACACATTATGCAGAGCTGCCTGTCAGCATCGCTGCCTAGGGGCCGGACATACTGGCTGCTTCTGGGAGCAGTGCAGAGCCAAGACTGGAAGGAAGTCTGCATTAGCTATGCTGCACTAACAACCAAGCGTTGCCTCAGGTAAGTGCTGCCTGGCCAGAGCCCACACTCCTAACCCAAGTTGGAAGCCCCTCCCACACTAACTCCCTGCCCCAATTCTGAACCTGCTCCTGCAGTACAAGCACAGAGCCCCCTCCTGCAAACCAAACCCCACACCTCCTTGCCGAGCCCTCACTCCCCTTCTATACCTCAACTCCCTACAGTATCCTGCTAAGATATATGTTTTTCCTATCCTATTTTACATTTTAATACTACGCTAGTAATGCAAGATGTCTACAGGATCCAATCCATCTCATACGACCCAGCTTCAGCAAGAGTAGTGTGATAAGTAGAGGTTAACATTTATTTCTTTTATTTTTCTTATTTTCCAATATTTGTATTGTGTAAATGCCTTTGCGGTTAGTTTGACAGTATTTGGGAGACCATTACTTAATTTTGATCGGAAAAAATAAGCAAAATCTACCAACTCCCACCATCTGACTTTTCATACTACAAAACGAAAGCACCAGATTTCTTGCACCTAGCCACAATGATTCCGCACTTTTTCTCTGTTCTGGGAATTGGTCCAAGAAGACATCACTTTTTTCCTATGCACAGTCATAGGCCACCCCCACATCTCTTTCAAACAGTTATAGCCACCCACAGAAATCTTAGGGTACAAGGCCCAACTTTGGGTAAGGGGTTGGACATCCAGGATATTTTGGCACCAAAAGAGAAATAGGCCCAGGGATTAGGGAAGTCGAAGCTGCTGCAGCTGTCGTTGACAGAGCCAGCTCCAGAGTGTAACCTGTTTTCTCTCAAGGTCAGAAACCAAATACTTCTCTCTATTCTATCTTTATATTTCTATCTTGCTTCTTTTATTTTCTTTGAGTTTTGATTCTAAGTATATCACATTCCATGGGCACCAAGGCCTTTCAGACAAAGGGAGGCTGGTCCTTCCACGCCCAGCCTTTGGCGAGACTAAGATCCTGTGAGTATGAAATGCTGTTAGGTAATTAGAATCTGTATACAGGCAGTCCCCGGGTTACATGGATCCGACTTACATCGGATCCCTACTTACAAACGGGGTAGGCGACCCCACACTAGCTGCTTCCCCCCAGCAGACAAGGGAGACGCTAAGCTAGCACCCCACCCCCCCAAAAGACCAGGGAGACGCGGAGCGGCTTTTCTCAGCAGACACCTCAGCTTGAGAATAAAGGACTGAGGGAAGTGAGGTGAGAGAATAAAACTGAGCTCTGGAGAAATGTTTGGCTAGAGTTTCCCCTACAATATGTACCAGTTCCGACTTACATACAAATTCAACTTAAGAACAAACCTACAGTCCCTATCTTGTACGTAACCCGGGGACTGCCTGTACTTAAATAAGTTTAGTTTGGTTTTGTTAATGCCATCTACAGAAGAAATTCAATTAAATCTATATGCTCAGTGCCATAGTCTTTGTGATAGTTATTCCTGTGGCAATAAAATTGATTTTGATTGCATTTCCTGATCTGAAGTGTGACTGTCAATCGTCTGCAGATCCTCACGAGGGGGAATCTTATGGTTCTACCCACTTGTAACCTGGGATAGAGAGGACAAACTTAGTATCTCTAGTCAGATTGGCGAGCCTTACCACCTAAATTCCACTATAATTCTCTCAGGCTACACTACCCCAGCCCAGAGCTCTTTCCTGCAGCCCTCATTTGTGGTCCCACCTTGAGCCTCCCCTCCCCACCGCAGGACTCTGTGTGGCCCACAAATGATATTTTCTGATAGTCAGTAGATCCTGATAAAAGAAAGGCTCCCCACCCATGTTATAGTAGCTCCATCTAGGTTGTATTTCTCTAGTTAGTTTGAGGTCAGGCAACAGTAACAAAAGCCTTACTGAAGTCAAGATATACCATTCCCCCCCCCCAGTTCAAAATGCTTGTTACCCTATCAATAAAAAGCTATCATGCTGGCATGCTTTGTTCTTGACAAGTCCATACTGACTGTCACTTATCTTAATATCTTCTAGGTGTTGGCAAATTGACTGCTTAATTATTTCCTCCGTTATCTTTCCAGGTACTGAAGTTAAACTGACTAATCTGTAATTAATTCTGAGTTGTCTTTAGTTCCCTTTTTATAGATAGGTACTATATTTGCCACTTTTCCAGTTCTCTAGAATTACTACCATCTTCCATAACTTTTTGAATATATCATTAATTTCTCTGATCTCTCTTCTGTCAGCTCTAGGATGTATTTTATCAGACCCTAATGACTTGAAGACTTATCCAAGTAATTTGTAGCTTGCACTTTCTCTGTTTTAGCCTCTGATCTTAAGTTATTTTCACTGGCATTCACAGAACATCCAATGACTGCTGATCTTTTTGGTGAAAGCCCAGTTAGAGTCAGTAGTCACAGTACAACCACATAATATTTTTAACAACAAAAAGATGGCTCTCTAAAGAATAAAACTCTGCAAAAGCTTTGCAACATTCACAAACTAATTTGCATATCATCATGTTGACAATTGTTATTACTCATTTTATCTCTAAGGTAGAGAGATGCCCAAAGCCAAAGAATGAATTTGTAACAGCCAATATGGCACTCACAACTTCCTGGTTCTTAGAGCTTAGATCACATTTTGATTATAGTGATAGATTGTGTTAAGCTTCTTGGTACAGCCTTAAATGGAAATGTTCTCTAAAATATGATCAGAAGACTTGGGCCCTTTCCATTGAAAGTACTGGGCGCGGGGGGACAGATAGAGAGCCAGGAAGGGAAAGTAGGGAACTCAAATGCAAGTCTTCATACACTAATTCCACTAATCAGCTATTTCCTGCATTTAAAAAAGGGTCTTCTTTAAAAAAAAGATTTAAAAAGTAGCTCGGGGCTCAATCTGCCAGGTACGGAGCAGTGTATTCCAGTTCAGGAAAGGATTTAACCACCAGTTTACATATTATTTCAGTGGGAGTGGTCACAAGCATAAAATTCAGCACATACTTAAATGTTTTTACTGGATCAGAGTCAAGGGATGCAGCACCTTGTGATTGATTCAGTATCTGCTCCTATGAAGTTTGTCTAACTCAATGCACTTCCAATCTATTATGTGTTTAAACTTGCTATGAAAAGTCATAGGCAGTAATTATTCAGAGAAACACAGATTAAGAACAATTGCGATACAAAGATAAGTTACATAATCTATTTTCTTCTATTTAATATTATTCTTAGTTATGGGAACTGAAATAGAAGAGCCTCTTAGTTGTACACTATTAATTAAAATATTCTGTGTGCATTGCTTCAGTTTCATTAGGTTTGTTTTTTCCCCACACTGACTCTACCATGGATATTGAAGTTACAATTCCCTCAAAAGAGAAAAGGCAAGTTAACGTGCAAAAGTCTGTCTAATAAGTGAAGCTGTGTCCTGACAGACTTACAAGAAAATAAAGATGACTAGAGATACATTTTAACGAGGCATGTTAGCCCTAAATTAAGGAAGTTCATGATTTATTAAATATTACATACATTTATAGAATACATACACACAACTATATGCACATCTTTTATGTGTATGCAAGCTTATTACATATTCAGTGTGTATATAATATAATATTCAGTGTGTGTGTACCTCATGGCCCTCTGTGCGTGCACGCGCACACACACACACACACACACACACACAGTAAGCACAGACACTTCTGCAATTGAATCTCAAATACTAAAGTTTATTTAGAACAAGATGTAGAGAAGAATATTGTATCAAACTAAAACTAGATACGAAGAATGGAATTAGCCAATTTAGAATTAGGCTTGAACCTTTTCTCCCTTCTCCCCCAAGGGGAAGGAAACCACACTTAATCAGATCCTTCAAGAGATATACTTTGCATTGTTCAGACAAATAAATGAATGCCAGGGAAACAGCATAGGAATAACATTAAAATCATTACTGTATCCTTAAAGTTATTTGAGATATAGGATAAAGCATGAGGATATTCCTCATGGGAAAATATTATGATAATATACGCCATTTGGCAAAACTCTGCTATTTATGAACTAGAGAAAATGCATCCATGGCAGGAACAGCTTTGTATCATTCACAATAGGGCATGACTTGTGTATTGTGTAAACCATAAAAGTTAGTCCATATAGTTTTAACACATACATTAACTGAGAAAGTTTTGCACACACAACACAACTTTAATAATTCATACCAATAAAGGTTCTCTTTTAAGAGAGGTTTTCCCAAAATGTGACAACCTAGGTCTTGATTAATAATTATAGTGTAAAACACCTAATTAACTTATTTGGAAATGCTCAGCAACCACACATATTGCTTTTACCCGTTATGATTTGGTTTCATAAAAGTGTAAAATTTACACAATAAATCCAATTAAGATAAGAACCACAAGACAAGAATGTGGTCTTTTTCTCAAAATCTTTCAGTTAAGAGCAATCTTTCTAGGTATATGCAATGTGTTGCAACAAGTGGAACAGTGGATTCCTCCAATACTAGTATTCTTTTCCTCATTAGAAAGTATGTGGGCAAGGGAAAAAGGAAAAGGAAGCAAAGACAAGGAAGTTCTTACTGAAGTTGTGATCAGCAACATGCACAAGGGAATAACTAAATGCACGAGGGAATAACTAAATGTAAATACTAACATTATTCTATTTTCACACCTTGTATCACCTTAAAGGTATTGCAGTGCTTTATAATATTACTTGAACAATGTAAAACCCTTTGAATATCTGTGGGTACCCCAAAACTTTTATGTCCTTAATTACTGGTAACTTTAAAAGATCAGAGTAATTTGTTTTTGTCAAATGTGACTGAAGATTAATGGATACAATCAGGAATAATTTAGTGAAAACATATCAAATACAAGGAAAGCAAAATTTGTTGTTAAGTGAAGCATCCAACATAATAAAAGAGCAAATTCCATGAATGAACAGCAACAATATACAATTCATTAATCAAATGCCTATGACTATTTCACACTTCAGAAAGCTACTGATATGATCAGAATATGTAGTAAAAGGATAAATATAGATTACTTCAACCATTCTTTGTACAATTTCATACAAATATAATTTTTCCAGCACCTCACCAACATAAAAGCAGGACTGAAAATCAAAGTCACACAGCTAATAAACTTTTAAATAGATGATGAAATATAAGTCCTAATATACTAAACAAAAATTGAACTACTGATAGTAATGTATTCCCTAATATATCAATATATTTATAATTCATTTTACCTTATGTAGAACATTTTTTAAAGTTTATATATAATGAGAATAAATTTCAGCTAAATTATTTCAAATTGAGACTTGGGGTTGAAATCCTGGCCCCGGTGATAATGGTTTTCCCACAGACTTGGCTGATGGATTTCATTCCTTATGTCAGCGGAACTGCACCCTCAAACATCTGGCATTCTTTACAAGCCTAAAAATCGGTGCTAGATGCCATGTAAAATTCTACAGCTACCAACCATATTGCGTGCAAAGCTAGGTAAAGCATTATGGTGGATATTTGAACCACATATTAGGGAATTCAACATTAAAAACCCTGTATAATGTTACCAAAGTACATGTCATGGTAGCAGATGGGAAATGGAGGTTACTTACCTGTAAGTACAAGTCCTCAGAGATGTGTGTGGTCCCTACCTCTATTCTATATATGACAATACATGCACACTATGAGCCTGAAATGGGAAATTTTGTAGCAAATAGTCTCTACACCCCTTGTAGCTGCCTTCCAAGCTGAAGGTTAAAAGGGACAGTGCAATAGGACACCTCTCCTGTTTCTCTTTCCAGGAATCAGAGAAGATCTAAAGCAAAAGGGAAGGAGGGTGGATAGTAGAATGCAGATAGGGACGACATATATCAAAGAATCTACAGCTATAGATAAGTAGCCTCCATTTCTTCTGAGTACTGGTCCCTATGTGTATTCCAGATGTGGGTGACGGAAAAACAGTACTGAAATGGAGTGGTAGCATTGGAATGCAGTTGATATAGATGCTTTTAATACTGCAGGCCTTTCAGCTGCACCTGCAGAGGAACCTGAAATAATGTGTAATACTTCATGAACGAATGGATGGAACTCCAGGTAGCGTTCCTATAAATGTCTGTTACAGGTACTTCCTCAAGAGGCGCTGTAAAGGTCATTTGTGCCTGCAGGAATGGCTCTCATACCCTAGGCTGGGGGCCAAGAGCGGGGTGGAGGGGGGAGAGAGAGATGGGGAGAGACAGACAGACAGACAGACAATTGGTAACAGAATGATGCAGCCAGAGTCTCTGAGCAGATACTACTTTCCCTCACAACTATTCCACTAAAGCTAGTCTTGGTGATTTTTTAACTGGTTGCACATAGAACGCCAGCATTTACCTGACACCTCAAGACACCCAGTCTTCTCTCCACTTTGGAAGCACAAGTTTTTGGGAAGAATATCAGTATGCAGATAGAGGTGAAACTCAAACCTCTGTATGAAAAACAACATGTGGCATATCAGCCATAAGTGTTCACTCTTCTAGTTAACATAATAATAATTAAAAAGGTGACTTTCAAAGACCACATAGCCAGTGTATCAACATAGTCTGAAAAGTACTGGTAGTGTGAGTCTGAGGTATCACAGTAGTGCAAGGCTTAATCACTGGAGGGAAAGACCCTTCACGAATATAAGCTGTTCCAGGTTTAGTAAAAACCGAGTGTACCTGAGTATGGAAGGCACTGTCTATGGATAGATGGACCAGTGGGGAACTAACAGGCAGCTCTGAAGTATATGAGACAGGAAGTAGTTGTCTAAAATACCAGGATACATCTGCAAATTCTGGAGATAACTGGTTACTTTATGCTCAGTAGATAAAATCTACTCCAAGACAGGACCAACAAGGAAAATAACAGAACACTCCTAGTCATCACCTACAATCCCCAGCTTAAGTCTTTCTAGCACATCATTGACATTCTACAACCTATCCTGGAAAACAATCCCTCACTCTTACAAACATTGGGAGACAGGCCAATCCTCTCCAACAGACAATCCCTCACCTGAAGCAAATACTCACCAGCGGCCACATACCACACTTCAGATACACTCACCCAAGAACCTACTGCTGGCTGCAACAAACCCCATTGCCAACTCTGTCCTCATATCTGTTCAAGTGACACCATCACAGGACTTAACCACAGAAGCCACAACATCAGGGGCTCATACAACTGCACAACCTCTAATGTGATATATGTCATCAAGTGCCAGCAATGCCCCTCTGCCATGTATATTGACCAAACCGGACAGCCTCTGCAACAAAGGATAAATGGACACAAATCAGACGTCAGGAATGATAATAGACATAAACCTGTAGGGGAACATTTTAACCTACCTAGACAATCATGGATTTAACAGTAGCCATTCTTCTATAAAGAAATTGTACCGCACAATTACAGAGAGACTGCTGAATTGGATTTATTTACGAATTTGACACTGTCAACCTGGGCTTGAATAAAGATATTAACTAATTCCCCCAGCCTATGATACTTGCATTTTCACATCAAAAGCTATGAATGGGACACACCAGGCCTGCTTAATTAACACAGGTCCTACAATTGACAGGTAACAGCTTTTGCTGTTATAAATACCTTGGATTCTGTTATTTCCACTCCAACTCATCCGATGAAGTGGGTTTTAGCCACAAAAGCTCATGGTCCTATATATTGCTTAGTCTCTATGGTGCCACAGAAATATTCATTGTTTTCCTAGTCTGAAAGCGACTTGTCTTATCAAATTTGTTAATGGTCCAGAATTTCTCCATAGGAAAATAAGACCTTGTTGAGGCTGAATCTAAGGTAACTCTTATAATGTCTAATAATTCTTGTGGGAGTCAAACTGTACTTTCCTTTGACTCATATTCCTAAGTTTGCAAGACATTGGAGCAAAAACTAGACCTATCGACTCAAGACACTCATTAGGAGACAGTCGCGCAGACAAAGACAGTATGAAGAAGTGACATGTCATTTAGGCTGTCACCACTGAAGACCGTCATGTAGATTCTGGGTGCTGTTATAAATCTGAATGCAGGTACTTTGAACTGGTAGTATTCTTTCCCTACTAGAAACCTACAGGAGTGTTCCCATGAATGTAAGTACTTTCTTGACAAAAGATACAAATTATGGGATAGGATAATTGGTGCAAACGTAGCCATTTGGAATTGTCATTTACATAAAAAGACATTTAATTGCTGAAGGCTGATAATATCCTCCACACATATATTGAAAGATCCCATTGGACCCCAGTACAGCCAATATAAAGAATCAGTTGATGCAGACCTTATGGCACAGGTACTGTCAGCCCCTTGGATAGTCATAAAGGGGTGAAGGATGGACCCTGGATCTTCTCATGTCTGTCCAAACTCACCTTCCTACATGAAAGCAAATGATTGTCTGGAGACTCCAATTTCTCTGATGAGAAGACCAGCTCCTGTTCAACTGACAGATACATCTGCACTAATGGGTGAAAGCTCCTGCATAAGGTCTGAGGTCAAGAACATTTCCTTCTCCTCTCGGTTATTTCCCCCCTCTGGTATCAGTGTCTCTCAGGAGGGTTGGACCCAAAAGGAAAATAAGGAAGGGTGAAGATATCTTCTGTTGAAATGTAAGATTTGGGTTGCCCCGTAGTATAGAGTGTTCCACTAGTCAGAACTGAAGAATCTGCTATATCCACACTCATCATGGATAACAGATCTTTATGGAGATGGGTCAGAACAATCAGAGTCTACTCAGAAGCTCTTGGATGTTGAAAGGTGTCAAACCTTTGGCTTAATTAGTACAGGCAGAATCTTCTTCCTTCACATCTTACACTCAATCAGAAGATCTAAGCAAGTCTAAGTCTTTAGGACCTGTGCACAAGGACTCACTCAACTTGGACAAAGTCAAGAAGGGGGCTCTTCTCTTCCAGCAGACTTGGAAGGAGGATCACTGTCCTTATATCTATGACAGTGCCTCATTTTCTTGAGAAGTCCTGGATGATCTCACCTGGTGCTTAGCTCTGGTTTCCACTACTAAGCACATTCTGAGAGAAGTGCTGTACCTCAGTAAAGGCCAATCTACAAGAGGGATCTCCTGACCTGGATCAGACTGAAGTCTCGGCCTTCTCTATACCATGTTTTCTGTCAGTGTTTTGAAGAGGGGTAACAGGCAGCAAATGTTGCACACTTAGTAGAAAGATGCACTTCTCCCAGACAATAGAAGCAATGTTGGTGCTCATCACTCATGGAGAAGCAGCACAGGTAAGAGATGCAGTTATTAAATGCTAGGATTCTGGACACAGTTTTTATTCACAGGAAGAAACTCCTCAAGACAAGAGAAAATTAAATTACACAAATTCTACTAAGACTAACTATACAAAAATGCTAATAACAAATTACAATGTATTTACAGGTATGTTAAGTAGTACAGATGAAATCCGTGGACACAAGAAGATTCCAACTCATGCTGTGCAGCAGTAAGAAAGAACTAGAAAAGACTTGGTCCATATCACCCCTTTTAACCTCAGTTTGGTACTCAAGGAAAGTAACTGTATAAGTGTGGACTAACAGGTACTAATTGCTAGAAACCTCCAAACTCAGATATATGGTGCCCATACATGCCCGTGTATAGAATACACATAAGTACCAGCCCTCAAGCTGTGTCTAGACACATCTCTTTCTCAAAAAAAGGATGTAAATTAGACACTTTGAAATTGCAAATGAAGCCAGGATTTAAATTTCCCGTGCTTCATTTGCATAATGGTGGCTGCGTTTTTTTCTAAACGGGGCTTTTTGATTTTAAAAAACGGCAGTTTAGACGGGGATCTTTCGAAAATAAAACCCTTTTTCGAAAGATTCTGTACTCCTCAAAAATTGAGAAATTTAAATCCCGGCTTCATTTGCAATTTCAAAGTGTCTAATTTACATCCCTTTTTCAAGAAAAGGGATGTAGTCTAGACACACCCTCAAAGAAGAACTAAGCTGAAAAAGCCAATGGTTTGCATCCCTACGAGTTTACAATGTAAGCATAAGATCCACAAAAACAACTCGGTGTCCAGTTTTTTCTGAGAAATACAATGAAGGAAGAAACGCAAAGTATCTCTCAGCTAAGCTTACATGGAGTTTCATGGGACCAAAAAAAAAAAAAAAAAAAAAGTTACTTCTGTGGCCTGAGGGCTCTCTCTCTCTGCCAACTATCAAAGCCAAACAAAGAATAAGCTGGAGCATCTTAAAAATGGTCACAATAACAATTACAGAACATGTTAAGCCATTTTAATAAAGAAATCCATACCATATCCCCATATAATTAATGGGAGCGGGGCTTTGTTAATATTCTTAGGCAACTGATTAAAGTTCATAGAAGCAGCATGAAAAGCAGCACTAATTCTAAACTTCATGAGAAAGATGTCGAACACAGTCAAGAGAAACAAAGGGAGAGAGAGCAGCAAATTGCTAGAGAGCAGCAAACAAACGAAAAATAGGTCTTACCATTGGTATGTTCACAGATTCTGTTGAATGAACATGCATAAAGTTATTTTTCATTCTTGTAAGGTATCAGGACACAATGGAAAGCAAGGAATACATTTTGGAAATAAAAAAAAAAGCAACAGGATCTAATGAAGGCCTGGAAGTCACAGGAGAAAGAAACACCAAAGACTCATAAGAACGGCCATAGGTCCGTGTAGCCCAGTATCCTGCCTTCCGACAGTTGTCAATGTCAGATGCCCCAAAGAGAGTGAACAGAACAGGGAATCATCAAGTGATCCTTCCTATCACTCATTTCCAGCCTCTGACAAACAAAGGTTAGGGACACAATTCCTATCCATCCTGGCTAATAAGTACTGATGGACCTAACCTCCATGAATTTATCTAGTTCTTTTTGGACCCTTTTAAAGTCCTGGTCTTCACAACATCCTCTGACAAGGAGTTCCACAGGTTAACTCCGTATGAATGACAGGAAGCATGCTGTGGCCAAACTCAGGTAGAGTTGAGCATTGTAAGTTACCTCTTAGGCCATCTGTTTAACCAATTAGGCCATCTGTTTAACCAATAAGTAACAAGCAAAGTCCTCAAAATAGGATATTCCAGGAACACTAAGCCTGTATTAAAGCAGGTAGTGTCCCCTCTAAGCTGCATGGGAGCACAGCTTCACAGGTGATTAATCAGCCCTACCCAATCAGTCAGCTCTGTGCAGGTAGTCCTGAGCCTCTGACTGGGCAAGGCTGATTAATCACCTGTAAAGCAGTGCTGCCATGCAGCTTAGAGGGAACACTGGACACAGGCTCCCCATGCATTATGAAAACTGGCTTATGAATATTCATAACTCAAAGATGCTTTATGCAAAATGCATCATGTGACATTTTAAAATTACAATCTGCTGAATGTGTACATTGTATTTCTGTGCATAGATCATTTTTTTACATGCAGTTAGAAATATGAAGTGTAAACATGTTTTATTAATCAGTCTTCTAATGAAAGCCATTACTTGTATTTAAGGAAACTTAATGGCATGGTGGCAAAGACAATGATCTGTAAATGGGTTTGTTTCCCCTATAAGCCCAAACTGTGGCTGGTCCTAGAAAGACATGTGACCATGACACCTGGTGCTGGATTCCATCTTAAATCTTGTATTTTTCCATCAGGATGGGGAGATAAAACAAAGGATTCCCACCCTGGGAAAAGTCTATTTAAGGAATAGAAAGCTATCAGCCTTTAGTCTTCAGCTGACTTTTTAAAAAATGCCTCTTTACCCAAAGAGGATACACACAAGGTGATAGGTAACAGCCAGCAGGGATTTTTAAAGAATAAGTGGTGTCAAACCAGTCTGAGAACTTTCTTTTATAGGATTAAAGTTTTGTATATAAGGGAGAAGCAGTGGACGTGGTATAACTAGACTTTAGTAAAGCATTTGATACGGTCTCACATGACCTCCTTATCAATAAACAAGTCAAATACAACTTGGAAGGGGCTTCTGTAAGGTGTGTACACAACTGGCCGGATAACCATTCTCAAAGAGTAGTTATTAATGGTTCACAGTCATGCTGGAAGGGGTATAACAAGTAGGGTTCCTCAGAGGTCTGTTTTGGGACCAGTTCAGTTCAATGTCTTCATCAACAATTTAAATGATGGCACAGAGAGTATGCTTATTAAGTTTGCAAATGATACCAAGCTGAGAGAGGCTGCAACTGCTTTGGAGGATAGGATCATAATTCAAAATGATCTGGATGAACTGGAGAAATGGTCTGAGGTAAATAAGATGAAATTAAATAATTAAATAAGTATTTAATAATACTACATGCCAAGTACTCCACTTAGGAAGGAACAATCCATTTCACACATACAGAATGGGAAGTGACTGTCTAGGAGGGAATACTGCAGAAAGGTATCTAGGGTCATAGTGGACCACAAGCTAAATATGGGTCGATTGTGTGAGACTGTTGCAAAAAAAGCAAACGTGATTCTGGGATGCACTAACAGGAGTGTTGTGAGCAAGACATAAGAAGTCATTCTTCCATTCTACTCTGCACTGATTAGGCCTCATTTGGAGTATTGTGTCCAGTTCTGGGTACCACATTTCAAGAAAGATGGAGAAATTGGAAAAGGTCCAGAGAAGAGCAACAAAAATGATTGAAGGTCTAGAAAACATGAGTTATGAGGCAAGGCTGAAGGAATTGAGCTTGTTTAGTTTGGAAAAGAGAAGACAGAGGGCACATGATAGTGGTTTTCAGGTATCTAAAAGAATATCACAGGGAGCAGAGAGGAAAATTCTTCTCCTTGGCCTCTGATGATAGGACAAAAAGCAATGGGCTTAAACTGCAGCAAGGAAGGTTTAGGTTGGACACTGGAATAAATTGTCTTAGGGAGGTTGTGGAATCTCCATCAATGGAGATATTTAAAAGCAGATTAGTCAGACATCTATCAGGAATGACATACACTGTGCTTGGTCCTGCAATGAGGACAGGGGACTGGACTTGATGATCTCTTGGGATCCTGTCCAATTCTAGTGTTCTATTATTCTATGAAGAAGCCAGAAAACAAAAACCTCTAAGGACACAAAGCTATAGACCCAGGTCAGAGAGAAAAAAAAATCAACTCTGTCTTGAAACATTTTACCTGAAATAAGGACAAAGGTGAGGAATATACTTTGAAACAATTTCTTTTGGTGTATTAGATTTAATTGGTGTGTTTTATTTATTTTGGCTTAGTAACTCATTTGATATGTCTGTTTTTACTTTTCAATCACTCAAATCCTACTTCTCTTTTATTATCAAACCCAACATAAATAATTGTTACCAAGTGGGAGAAGAAGGGAGCAGCCACTGTGCATCACTCTTTCATTGATGAAGTGGGCAAACTTATGAGCTTTCTCTGTGTAAAACTTTTAGGCAAGGTAAGATGGATTTGCGATTTTGATGAGGGCTCCAAGAGCTGAGCTGGTTCAGCATGTGTGTTACTCTGCTGGGTGGCTGTTACCACAACACTGTGTCTTGGTTAGGGGCAACCAGAACTTCTGTCCCAGTAGAATGGGAGGGGGTGTGGAACACCTCAGAGGGCAGGTGGGCAGTGCTCAGTGGTATGATCAGTATATCAGGTGAAAGTCACAAGGCTACCTCTGTGATCAAATCAGTCACTATGAAATGTGAAAACATTTTACAACCCCCCCCACAAAAAAAACAGGGGACTTCCTGGCACCATATTTGTTTGCTCACATAGAATTCATGCCCAGCCCTTCCTGCTACGAATAAAGTTGGCTGCTGACTATCATATAGCTTTTCCTTCTTTCTTTACTGTAATTGTCATCAAGATTTGTGCAAGAGGACATTTTAAATTAAAGATATACACAACTAACAGAGGGTGGAAGTGGGTAAGCCCATCATAATGAACTCCTGATATGGTGTGGAAGAATGTGCTTCTATATAGCTTCAGCTGTTCCAGCAAAATATGACTCTCAGCTTCCTTTGAGTGCCTGATAGCCATTGAGATTCAAAGACAACAGTTACATTATGTTGTCTTCAGGTGATGGCGGGGAAGAGAACAGGTTCCCCATTTTAAACCAACTATGTGTTTGAAAAAAATCCAGTTTCATTAGTTTATATGAAATTTCATGCATACACTTTCATTGTACGTGTACCAGTATAATAAACTTATACTTTCACACCTCACCTCTTGTAACAGCATCTAATGCACAGCCACAGCCTGTTGCTCCTCCTCCTATAACAAGCACATCAAATTCACTTGTGTTTTGTAGAGCCAGAAGCTGATCATCTCTTGACGGAAAAGAATTTTTCATTGGTATGTTCACTGGTTCTGCTGCCTGAACATACATAGAGTTACCCTACGAGGACAAAAAAGACAAAAAAAAAATCAAGACAGTATTTGTGCCTTATTCTTAATGGCATGCCATGACATTTTTAAATCGTACACTTGTATGAAAAATGGTATCCTTCACAAGCCAAACCTTGTACATACTGAGCGTATGAGATTAGGCTGTACAGAAGATGCTATTTTGTTCTGCATGATAGCACCTTCTTGCCCATTTGAGGGTAACACAGAATCAGCTACAGGTAAAGCCATCCTACGAAACATAAGGCATTCTTTGTATACATTGATGGTATGCCACTGATACTCCTTATAAAATATATATAGGTTAGTGGAAAATAATCAGAAGAAGATGTCTTTATTCAAAGTCACTTTTACATTTAATATTTAAGCAAATGCAAAAGATAATAAAAAGCATTAAAAAACCCCAAGGGTTAGTTTACCTTAAAACTCACCTTGCTACTCTTGTATAGGTAATAAGGAATTAATAAAACTAGGCACAGTATCAAATACCAGGAGAATGTAATGAAGATTTTGTAATAAATATATATCCTGAATGGGATTAGAACTCTGTAGCTTTAACACATAAAATACACTTATTCCACCAGACTATAATCGTTGCAGCACATGCAATGGACATCCAAGAGATTATTTTGCACCAGAGGCTCGCCATATTGCTTTTGTTGCTTTCATGAAACATTAAAATAATAATGTATTCTTTGTATTGTGGTATTGATCAATGGCCCCAGCATGCCTGGTGATGTACAAACAAATAGGAAAATGGTTCAGCTACGTCCCCAAGAAAAAAAGTTTAATTTAAAAAACTGACTGTAAAAAGTTATAAAAGCTCATATTTTCTCATTTTTAGTATTGAAAATCAGCTATGTACCGCCCCTTTTTTAAACTTTGAACTACTTTGCTTTTATTTCTCAAACCACACAGTGTGCTAACATTATGTAAGGTTTCATTTTAGTCATATAGCATAACAATAAGGCAATAGACAGAGACCATATCTGTTTTTTTAATGGATTTCAAAATAATATAACTTTATTTACAACAATCATTTCCTGATACTCTTTTTTGACCCATCTTTTCTCTCAGTTTGATGATCCTAGTGAAATAAAATTAAATACTTTCTAAGTCAATAAACCAAAATGGGCATGAGGCTTTGGTTTATGTAGCATATTGGTTTGGTTTTTAAGTTTAAAAAATGACCACTTCCTAAAGATTTTACTAGGAAGTGAGAGGTTTGGTTAATATAAAAAGTTTAAATAGATGTCTGAAAGGTCATGTAAAAATTGATATCCTAAAATCCTAGTAATGGTTGTACATTTCATAATATAGGTTTCAATATCATTTCATTATGTGTTATAATCCACCTCTGATATGTAATGTATTAATTACTTTACATACAATGGCTGTAGCCAGGTATTATAATTATCCAAAAGTTAATTAATATGCAACGCCACAAAAAAAAAATCGTACTTGCTCTCTCGTACTGCCATCTGCTTCAGCCCTGTCTCTCTTCCCTCTCACATTCTTATTCACCATAAATCTTCAATTGGGTAGTGGGTCACTCTCCAAACTATTATTTTCAAGGTCCGAGGGGGCTGACAATCTTTTTGTAATAAAATAATCATTTGTGGTGCAGGAAAATGGGTTTGAGGACAAAACACCTAATCAAAGCATGTGCAAGTAATTAATCTGTCTGGGTGCTGGAAGATGAGGACATTTTGAGGATGAGTTAGAACTCCTGTTTTCTATTCTCAGCTGTGGCACAGACCTCATATGGTCTAGGGCAATTCATTTAAGTGAACACTCAGAAGTACTGATTTATTTCTGGTGTGTCAATTTTTGGGTGGCCAAACTGAAAGCTGACTTTTGAGGTGAAGATATCTGCAACTCTCATGGATCTGAAGTACAACTGTGCAAGCCTAGCACCCCAGGCAATCAGAACTATTGCAAGCCGTGTACCTAACATTAGTGGTCACTTCAGAAATTTCGGTATCTGGAGCATCTCTATCCTTTCACCTATAAAATGAGGTAATATTTCCTTACCTCACACAGACATTGCAATGCTCAATTGATACACAGTTGCAAAGCACTTTTAGTTTAAGAGTGAGATTCTGTGCAATATCTTCAAACCATTGATTCTCAACCGGGAATATACGTATCCTTCGGGTCACACACAGCTTCCACAGGGCGTATCAACTCATCTAGATATTTGCCTAGTTTTACAAAAGGCTGAATACAAAACACTAGCAGAGTGGGTAAAAACTAAAATTTCATACAGACAATGGTTTGTGTATATTGGTTTATATACCATACACTAAAATGTGAGTACAATATTTACTTTTCAATTTATATATTTTATAATTACAAGTTGAACCTCTTACACCTGGCACCTTCAGGACCTGACCAATGCCGAACCACAGAATTGGCTGAATCATGGGAGGTCAATATTGTCTAGCAGCATTACCAACTCTTCCACTGCTTACAGGGCTCTTAGAAGAAATTAGGGGTAAAGTAGAGCTAGGTAACAGCACATAACACAGAGAGTCAGGACTGGCCTGTAAACAAACTTTAGAAGGCTACGTCTAGACTGCATTGCTTTTCCAGGATACCTCAGTATCCCTTGGATTCGGCATTGCTTTTCCGGAACAAGTCTGCTTTTTCGAAAATTTTCGGACATGCTCTTTCACCATCACCATAAACATAAGGAATATGTCAAAAGAGCACTTTTTTCCATGATTTGATGACATCTACACAGCACCAAATTTTGAAAAAGCCTCTTTCAAAGTAAATAGGAAAAAAAGAAACCCACGCAATTCGCGTACCGCAAATTGTGATTCTTTTTCCAATTTAACACTGAAGGAAACTTGGCCACACCCAGCTAACCACAATCATGCTGGACCATGGACGTTGCCAGACCAGAGATCGCTAGACTAGAAAGGTTCAACCTGTATATGGTAAGAATGAGAAAGTAAGCCATTTTGCAGTAATAGTGTGCTAACACACACACACATTTTCAGACATGGAGGCCTCCACACTGGAGCCACAAAGCAAAGAACATTTTCCATTTTTGTGCAGTAGGTTTATGTTTGCTCTTATGGCAATGCCTGCAAGGTATTTAGCCAGCACTTGAAGACAAGGGACAAGTCAATAGTGAAACTGAGTGGCACGTTAAAAAACAATTAACTCACAACAGATCCTGGAATATACCAGCACTGTCTACACTTGACTTAATGGACTTTTCCCCACACAGAAAGGGAAGAGGTGGGACATATATGTTTGAGGACCCAGAAAGATAAGCCACCCATCAGGGGCCAGTGGGGATTGCAGGGGGAGGGCTGGGGCAGTTCAGCCTGGGCAGGGACTACCCCTTTCTAGGGCTCACCTCTGATCTTTTCCAGCCCAGGTGGTGCTAGATTCCTGGTTCCTTCTGGTCAGTGGCTCACTACCTGCCCAGGGGAGTCCTCTCTCACCTTCTGCTTCCTTCTGGCACTTCAAGGGTGACAGCAATGGAAATTTCACTTCTGCTGCACCAAGGAGCATAGATGTCCAAGGACTTACCTTCAAGCTTCATTATACCACACAGTCCTGGATCAGGGTAAGATTGGTTTTCACTGGGCTCACAGAGAGGAGGGGCAGTGTGGGTGATGGGGAGGTATGAGCCCCAAAGAGCAGAGGGGGCATGGGTGGGGTGGGTAGTGAGCTGCTGGGGGGGAGGGGGAAAGAGAGAGAAATTAGTTGGGTACTGTACAGAGACTCTTCTAGCCTCATTGACTGCTGGTTTCTCCCTTGCAAAGGGCAAAGATCAGATGTCTGCTGACTCTTTCACATGATTTGATACCTGTGATTATAAACAACACAGCCTCTTCACATTCAATTCAATAGCAAACCCTTTTGATTTCAATAGTAACATGATTTGGCCCCAACAACAGATTAGAGGACGTTATTTTGATCAATTCCTTGTCTGTCCAGAGACAATCCTCATGCATGCTGTTCTGTCAAGCTGATTTTGCTCCTCCTACAGGTCATGCTGAGGAAAATAATAAAAAAATTATGATCATCTGTGTTTTATTTTTACACTTTTTCATGTGAGCATAATGAAAAACACAAGCTTTCATCTAGACCAGAAGTTCTCAAACTGTGGTCCGAGAACTCCACACAGATGGACGGAGGAAGAATTAAGGTTTTTTTATATAAGTCACTCTTAACCAAAGAACTTTACAATAGTTAGCAAATGGTATAAACCACATTTGAAAAGATCAGGAAGTGGTCCACCAAACACCCTCAGCAATTTTCAAGTGATGTGTGGGGCGAAAAGTTTAACTACAAAAACCAGTCAAGGTACCTCACTTTATTCTTGTTTACTTCCTATTACTTACAACAGAAAAGGAGGGAGAAGAAAAACAACAAATGAAAAAATGAGGGGGGGAGTGCAGATAAGACAATGTTCTTTTTCTTAGGTAAGTCTCAAAGGGGGAGGCAAAAATGAAGCTGAGCACAAGACCCTACTAATTCTATGTCCCCCACCAGACATATTCAAGCTAGCAAAATCTAGCCTGGGTGATAGCAAACCTCAAAGCTGAGGAAGCATGGGCTGTACAAGCCCGCTGCATATTTTAAGTGTGTCCTCAAGTAGTTGCCCATGCTGCCACAGCTTCACTGCAATTATAACTTGAGCTAGATCGGTGTTTCTTAAACTGTGTGCTGCAAGGCAGTCAGAGGTGTGCCATGGAGAACAGAGTTCAAAATGGCGGCCCTTAAATAGGCAGGCGACTTTTTTGTTTTGTTTTGGCTCAATAACTTTCCCCCAACCCTTTCTTCCCCTCCACAATAACTTCCCCCCTCCCCCGCCTCGAACTTTCCCTCCCTCCCCCAACAAAAAATTCTTGGTGTTCCTCATAAAAAAAAAAAGTTATTTTTTGGTGTTCCTCAGTCTTAAAGAGTTTAAGAAACACTGAACTAGCTAGATCCAAAGTCAGCCACTCCTCTGACAGCCACTCCACCTCTGACAGCAGCATAGGCAAACCCTGTACATTTGTGCAGGATGTAAAAGGCAATGACAAAAAACGGATTAGTTAATCAAAGTGGGTGCAGTTAGCACTTAAATTACTAAAAACAATGAGCAAGGGGAAAATTTAGTCTGATCATCATAGAAGTTTCTTAACAGATTATGGAATATTCTTCCAATAGAAATGGTTGAAGCTTTATAGCTATTCAGAATTAGATTGGACAATGCACTCAAGTGTATGCTTTTAGTGGGGAACAGGACAGTAATGGAGTGCAGTCTAGTACACCCTCCAACAGCTTGACACACATGTAACTTAATCTAAACTTGAACAACAAAATACTACCTTCTTACCACCATTGCAGAGCAGCTGCTCTTGTCTATTATGCTGTTTCTCCACCTCTTCCTATTTGTGGAGATGCTTTGTAATCTATATAGTTATAAGTGACAATGGCATGATAATTTCACCATGTGGACCACACCTATGACCTCCAAACATGAGGGCATATCTTTTCTGAATGTACTGAATTACACAAATTGCTCAATTTTAGAAAATAGCTTCACTGTTTCCCGCTCTATTGCCTGTGAATTATAGCTGTTTGAGACATCTTTTATCTCTAATCCTCATGATCGGGGTTCCCTGAGAGAACCAACCAAATGGTATGATTTTCTGAAGTGGCCAATCAGCTTTGTGGTAGCAGAAGTGACTCAGAGCAAGGCCTCCAGATAAAACTTTTAAAGAAAGAAAGAAAGAAAAAAGGCATATTACAGATATTTCCATGATCTGAAGGACAGTAAAAATACATTGATATTTTAAATATGCTAAGCTTTAGGCATGTTAACCTTCAATGTCCCTTTAACAAGTAATTTACTGTTTGCCTTATAGTCCTTTGCAACATATCTATGTAGGTAGGTGTAAGACTAAACAATAATGGTTTACACTATATCCCTAAGGTGAATTACTTGACTAGACAGAAACCCAATCTACAACCTTCCATGGTTTATGAACCTTGGATAGCTTCCACTCAAAATGATTAGATCACTTTCTCCCTGTGTTTAAGCCCTTATTAGACTTGCAAATTTTTTTAAATGTTCTATACAGTTGTCACTACTGGTGCAACAGAAAACAAGATCTAATAATTAGTGTCTACCGCGGAAAGAAGTGTGTATTTAAAGACCACAGGCAATTAACAATCAGGTTGTCCTGTAATCATGTACAGTATTAATTTGAGCATAGTGTGTAGGGTTTCATGCAAATTACTTAATACATAAGAGAATGAAAGAGGCTGCTGCTGTATTATGCGAGTCAATCAATGGAGTAGTTAGATTAAAGTAAAATTGCTTCATGTTCTATTTATTATAATTAAGGAGGTACTAACCATATTTGTATACCTCCTCCAAGTCAAGTAAAAATTAATAAGCCTTTTTTCACAACCTAATTTTGAGAAATTATAATGGCCCACTCAACTTAAAGTATTTCCATGCTTTTACATTGCATACTGATTTTAGCTAGCCAGTTGCTATACAAATCACAGGAATGTGTTTTAAATAAAAGCAATGTGAACTGTAACTGAACAAAAAAAAATTCACCAATCTGATTTTTTGAATATGACATTTTCTTTAAAACCAAATCTATCCAGGGGGACGAGGAGAACAAATTCCTGACCTTTGGCTCCATTTCTGATACAATCCTATCCCACGGTACCTTTAATAAGTCAGTAGGATTCACTGAAGTTTTCCATTTTTGACACAAAGTAGAGCTAGGACTGACGTATATCTCATTTAGATGTGTCACATCAAAATTCCAGCAGCAATCTTTACTATGCTCTAGCTAAGGTCTACTAACTACTGGGTTTTTTTTTGTAGTTAAGGTCTAGTTCTGTAGCAGTCCCCACCAAAGACAAAAATGTATCTTATCTATATTTCTGACTTGAGGCCCTAGTTCAGCAATGCACTTAAGCACATGCTTAGCTTTAGATGAGACTGCTCACATACTTAAAGGTAAGCATATAAGTGATATGCCGAAATGGGGCCATAGTTTTTCATCAATAGTGAAAGATGCTTTCATTAGAAGTTTCTGGAACCTCTCTTGGATTTATACGGCAAGGAACCAATCAGAAGCCATGAAAATGTTGTGTGTCAGACCCCTTGAGGAAGGGCTTTCCATGGTCTGTGTGCGCAGTAGGTCAGGGAAATGAAGTACAAGCAATCCCTGAATCTGCAGCCCTGGGTTCAAGACCTACTGGACCTCACAGCTAGTCCACTGGAGTACCATGCATAGCTACTATGTAATCAGACAGTTGTCGTATTGCCAATCGCAAAAGTTCAAGAACCATAAGGGTTTTTAAAGTAAACAAACATAGGCACTGGGCCTCGCTTTGATTTTTTAACTCCCTCTCCCACCCTCATATATATATATATATATATATATATATATATATGTGACAATTCTCACTAATGCATAGCAAGAGTTACAATTCTGGATCCCAAACTTGAATTACCTATGCACTCTCAACCTCTAAGTCAAGTTGGTGACCTTGTCACTCAGAGGAAAAAAAAAAGTCAATAATGCATATCCCCCACCTGCTGCCGTCCCCTTTTCCCAAAAAATTCCCATAGCTGTGAAAATTCTTCACCCTGTCCCAGGCAGTGGGGGAAGTTCCAATAAGAGTGCTCTTATGCCTTTCAAGTCCAGTCTTTCAAGACTGGAGGGAAAGCAGAAAGAACAAAGCAGAGGAGCTGAAAATTTTTTAACCAAGAAGGGATGAAGGTGCAGATCCTGGACTCTTTCTGCTTCCTTCTCCCCTCTTGTAAATAACATTGGCCACTCCCTCCCCTATTCAAAAACTTCTCTCAGCTCCTGATAGAAGAAAGGGAGCTCTTTCACTGCCTCAGCTCCAGTTGTCTATTCTTCCCCCAAATGACTGATTTTAGGAGATTGCTATTTTGGACAGTATGGGTTTAGACTCACCAATTAATCTGATTTACTGGAGCTGGAACCATTTTAATAGTGAAGGTGCTGAACATCAGCCCCCTTACTCCTATCCACCCTAGGTGCAGGGCCAGCGGCCAAGGAGGACAGAGCACCTGAGCCCTCCTTCTATATCAAAACAGTTTCCTCACCCACAAAATGTTAGGTTATGCTAACTCCATACTCTGTATATATTGATGACATATACATACATATTAATGACATGTAATGTCATTAATGTCTCACACCTGG
The DNA here is from genome assembly GCF_052426305.1 of Pelodiscus sinensis. Taxonomy (NCBI): domain Eukaryota; kingdom Metazoa; phylum Chordata; order Testudines; family Trionychidae; genus Pelodiscus; species Pelodiscus sinensis. The sequence goes on along the minus strand of NC_143058.1, from coordinate 32,809,032 downwards.
AATTCTGTCTTATACACTTATTTAGGTTCTTTCCCAGTCATGGTATACCTGTTAGATTGAAAAAAGGACATGAACTTAGGTAGCTGCCTACGACAGTGGTTTTCAAACTATGGGTTGCAACCCACTACTAGGTTGCGGAATGTCAGGCACTGGGTCTCGTTGCGACAGGGTGATCAGTGAGGGTCTAAGGCAGGCTTCTTGGCTGTTCTGACACTGCAGACTGTACTGCACCTCAGAAGTGGCCAGCAGCAGGCCCGGCTCATAGGTGAAGGCTGAGAGCAGAAGAACGCACGTACTGCTCCTGCTCTGAGCACCAGTCTGCACTCCCACTGGCAAGAACCTGCTGCTGGCTGCTTCTGAGATGCAGTATGGTCTGCAGTACTAGGACAGGAAGGAAGCCTGCCTTAATACCCCTACTGCATTGCTGACTGGGAGCCACTTAAAGTAAGCACCTCCTGCCCTACCCCTGCCCACCTCCAAAGCTGAAGTTCTCATCCTCAGCCCCATCCCAGAGTTCACACTTTAGTCAAATTATGTTGAGTTGTGGGTATCAACAATTTTCTTCAACTGGGTCATGAGAAAAAAAAGTATAAAAAACACTGCTAGCCATCTTCAACATTTCCTTGATCTATGCTAAAGGTCACAAACATATATGGACTTTGTGCTTTAGGTCATCAACACTAGATGAAAGGTCCCAAATATATATGCTAACTTTGCACTTTAGCTCAACATACAAGAGGTGACCTGTAAGTTCCTAGCTCTTTTTTGAACCCTGTTAAAGTTCTAGCCTTTACCGCATCCTCTGGCAAGGAGTTCCACAGGTTGACTGTGCACTGAGTGAAGAAAAACTTCCTTTTGTTTGTTTTAAATCTGTTGCCTATTAATTTCATTTAGTGATCCATAGTTCTTTTATTGTGGGAATAAGTAAATAATTTTTCCTTTTTTCACTTTTTCCATACCAATCATGATTTTATAGACCTCTATCATATCCCCCTTTAGTCTCCTCTTTTCTAAGCTGAAAAGTCCAAGTCTTTTTAATCTCTCTTCATATAGGACCCATTCCAAACCCCTAAATATTTTTGTTGCCCTTTTCTGAACCTTTTCCAAAGCCAATATATCTTTTTGAGATGAGGCGACCACATCTGTATGCAATATTCAAGATGTGGGCATACCATTGTTTTATATTTATATATTCAGTATACTTTTAATTCTGTAAAACTACAAAGAATCTTTAAAACTGAATTTCAATTATTTCTTAAATTATATCATGCGTAAGCCAGATAATAGTGATCAGAAAGTATTTAATGACAAATGAACCAAATGGTATAGATGGTTGAATGAACCAGAAATGCATCAATTTCTAGCTATCTACTACTATTTATGTTCATGTATCTGCACTGCATGTAAGTTTGGTTTTTTTAATTCAAAAATTTCCCGTCATTAAATTAGTTCTGAGCAACAGACAACGTAAAAACTTTTAACAGGTTTTTAAAAGATAATTATCACCATCCCTTCAGTAAAGAGTTGTGGCAATTTCAACATGTTGAGCTGGACATAATATTACCAGAAAAACAAGACTCCAGGTTCAAAGAGGGAGCTAGTGTGTGTAGCTGAGTATTTCTATAGCTATACCCAGGTGAAAGAATAGATCCTTTGGTACAGTCCTAAACAGATACCATATTAGCATACAAAGAACATGATGCCTGGCATACTTGAAATTGATAGATAGTGATTCATCTTACTGTCAATTAAATGGGAGACTGAAGGAAAGAGGCATACAGGCATCCCATCTGCAATAATGTGATTAGTGTGGCAAAAAACAAGTGTGTTTATTGAAATAAGTGATTACCGCTTATATCTACAATTTCTCAGGAAAGCGTTCCTTGAACAGTTCTGATTACATTCTTTCGGAGAACAAATTTAGTTTGGCAGTCTGTATTAAATCTTCAAGTTCTAAAGTGTTCTATAATCCTAAAGTAAGCATTTCTGATAATAATTTGCCCTGTGTTATCACTAGATAGATTTACAGCATCAAACCCATGGCTATCATTTGGTAAAAGAAAGATTTTGAAAAAAAATCCTTTTCAAAGTGAAATATTCATCCTATTATCCCCATCCAGATTCACATTCCCTGATAGCATGTTGGGAATTACACACAATTTCTGTACCGGCTCAGAGGATGCGAGTCGCTTACAACCCATACATATATAGTTTTGCTCTTTAACTCAAAACTGTAGAAACTTAAGGGGTCCCTGGTACAACTCAAGGGTTTTGGCCAAAACGGCAGACATCTGTTAAAGGAAGGAAATGTTACCATGAAGGCATGAGAAAAACAGAGTGAACCAGCCACAAGGAAGGACAATCCGGTCAGTATCTTCACTACTTACCACAAAATAATATGTCACTCCTTTTCATATGGTTAGTGTCACTGCTACAGGGTTAGCTGTACCACTGCCTCCATTCTGATCTCTGAGTACACCCCCTCAAGTGTCAGGAGTCATGCATCTCCCTCTCCTACAGTGGAATTCTGCAGTTCTCCAACTCTCAAACTAGGCTACAAGGCCTAGAGCAGTGGTCTCCAACCTTTTTACACCCAAGATCATTTTCTAAATGTCAGGGCAAGCCAAGATATACCCCCATCCGTTCCCCAGATCCTCCCTCCCCCCCCCCCCCAACTTCAAGGCTCCACCCTCTCCATTCCCCTCCTCTCCATCATTTGCTGTCCCCAGCCCTTGCTCACTCTCACTGGGTTGAGACAGGAGATGCAGGATTTGAGGTGGGAATGAAAGATTTGGGTGGGGGAAGGGGTGAGAGGTGCAAGCTCTGGAGGGGAATTTGGGTGCAGGAGGAGGTGGAGAAGGGGATGCTGCTTCTGGGAGGGGGCTCCAGGCTGGAGAATTTGGGGCTCAGGTGTAGGGTTGGGGTGCTCAGCAAGCTGCAGGCTTTGGATGTGGGGAGTTGGGTTACGGTGTATGAGGGGCTCAGGGCAAGGGAGAGGGAGTACGATGGGCTCAGGGCACTGGTTTGCAGTGTGTGGGTGGTGCAGGAGTGTTGTGGATCAAGACTCGGGATATGGGGGTTTGCAGAAGTTTGGGGATGTGAGGGCTCAGGGCAAGGGGTTCAGATGTACGATGGGCTCAGGGTTTGGGTCTGTGCGGAGTACAGGAGAGTGTTATGATGCTGCAACTAGATGGGGGATTGGCCCCAATTAGGGACTTGTTGGCCAGGCTTAATTTTTAAATAAATTATGTCCAACACAAAACCTTTCATCATTGTCTTTGTTTATGGGAGGGATGGGGAGCCTGTTTTGGGCCATCGACCCACAAAAAAAAATCAGTTGGGCACCACACAAGTGAGATGTAAAAACACACCCCTTCAAAAAAAAAAAAAAAAAAAAACCCAAGCCTCACTGAGAGAGTCCTAATTGAGACACCTCACTCCCCTGGCACTCCAGCCCCCTGGGGAGAGGGTAGGTAGGAGATTCAAAGCCTTGGGTCAGATGAACTTTTCTGGGACTCCAGGGTTAGTGGATTTTGTAGGCCCTTCTACACTCTGAGGTGAGGCCAAAAATGAGGGATCCAGTGTGCAGGACAGGGCTGCCAGTGATTGGGATACGGGTGCAAAATTTGGGTGGAAAATAGGGCACAGGAGCAAACTGGAGGTCTGGTCAGTGACCAGGGTGCTGGTGGGGGTCTGGGCAGAAGCAGGGTGCTAGATCGTGTCTGGCAAGGGAACAGGGTGCTGATGGAGGTCCAGCCAAGTGGCAGGGGGGAGGGTACTGGTGGGGGTCTGGCCAGGGGGAGGGGAAAGGGGCAGCTTGGCCGGTACCTGGGAGTCTCCAGGGGCGAGGATCTCTGGGGCAGAATCTGTGGGTAGCGCTGGATGAAGCACGTGCGACTCCTTTAAAAAAAAAAAAAATCCAGATGCTCTGGATCCTGCACCGCTGTATTAAATACTACCCCCCTGGTTCTCAGGAGCACCGGGAAGGAAGGGAAGACAAGAAAGCACACACGTTGTTGTGAGTAGGGAGGAGCGTGCGCTGTCTTGTCTTCCCTTCCTTCCCTGTGCTGCCTGCCTTCCTGTGGAGTGGGGGGTGGGCCCTGCGGCAGTGTGCCAGTGCCCACGTCTCAGGAAGCATGCCCACTGTTGTGGAGAGGGGAGGAGCAGCATGTGCTTCCTGAGAAACCGGATCTGGCAGCCAGCCATGGGACTTTCCCCCCGCCGCAGGAAGCCAAAGCTAGCTCCATTTTTGTGGGAGGTTGTAGTGCCAGCATGGGCTCCTCGTTGGGGGTGGGCGGGCTGGGGACACCTCACAATCAACTGACTATGACTCCGTGAGCGACTGGTTGGTGATCACAGGCCTAGACGATCACCTATCCCGATCAGTGGCTACAGTGGTGTTCAGCACCAGCCATCCTCCCACCAGTGATGAAGACAATGACCAGACAGAATTAAGACTTTATTCTCAGAACACTAACAGTGGGAAAAATCATCAGATGCAGGGGAAACAGATTTTAAAACAGTTTACAGGTATAGGCTCCCCATCTGTTGACAGTAACCCAGTCAGTCCCAGCTGCTTCAGAAATCCCAGCAGTTGCCTGCCTCAGTCTGAAGAGCTCCCCGACAACTTCTCTCTACAGAAAGAGTTTTTAATCTCTCAGTTCCTTGGCTTTTGGCCCTGGTTGTCCAAGCAAATTTGGTAGGCTGTACAGGAAGCTGAGCAGGTATCCTCTGCGCTAATGGCTCTCCCACTTGTCCTGTAACAACCCTCAAGTGTTTGCAGGGTATACCCTCTTTTTCCTCACAGCCCACTATTAAAACTAAATATATTCATGCAGGAAATATCCTAATGATGATCAATATTCAGGAATTATTACAAAACAGCTCCATATTCATGAGTTAAGCCATGTGATTAATCTGCCTTTTGCTGCAAAAAAAATCAATGCATATACAATGATGGCTTGAAAAAGAAGAGTGTGCCAAAATGAACTATCACTGCTCATCAATTTAGCAGAAACAGGCAGCTAATGTGCTCATTCAACAATTCCCAGCTTTCCCTCTCAACTTCCCAAATCTCCCCAACCCAGATGCCAAAACCTCTACTTTCCACCTGGTAATTTCTATGTTGCAGCTATGTGATTTCAGTGCAAAAATCTGAAATACCTGAATGTGAGAGACAATGTAAAATTCATTAGATTTTGTATCAAAATTAACAAGAACTGCTGTACTGGTTGCGTTATTTGTTTACATAATGAAGACCTCAAGTTGCCCATGTTCAGCTTGATGCTGGCTGCAGCCAACATTTCAGTTTGTGGCACCAGAGGGCCACAGAATCCACTGACTTTGCCACCGCACTGAGGTGCAACTTGCCACAGAGTAAATGAGAACATGCTTACAGATCAGAGGAAATCCATATGAATATTAATTTAGTTTCTCTGTCTGATTGTGTGACAAATTCTGTTTTTAAAAAAGCCACAGACTTACTACAATGTGTAGCCAATTAGTATGCATCTTGGGGCAACATCCTTTCCTGGCTCTTGTAGATGGGAAGATCCTTTGCCCTAGCATATATTTGATTGGCAGGCATTATTAAAGAGAGGACAGTTGTGCTGGGGGATATGCTCATAGCTTAGATATGTCAACAGTGTAAATGAGCTGTTCTCCATTGTGTCAATCCCTCCAGTTATGTCCCACCTGCTGCCCTTCATTGGGTTTTTAAAGCTTTAAAAATTACAGCTATCACAGAGCATATGTGCAACTTACTACACATGGAAAATTATATGTTGTTCACTGGCCAGACTTCTTGCCTATATAAATGCTAGAATTTTTCAGATAAGTTTTTAGGGTGAACCTACAATGGGCAGTAGCTTTAGAGATCAGGTCAAAAGCTAATGTTTTATTTGGCTATTAGGGCAACTCCTCCCAACAAAGTTTTACATCCATCCAAGAAAAAAAAAATAATAATTTGTAGATGGTTTCTAGTACTGATGAGAAGGGAGCATTTCTCTGAATTGTGGGACATCAAATTCATAAAAATCCAGAAAAAAAAACAACAAATGGTCTGGTAGCACTTTATAGATTAACAAAACATGTAGATGGTATCATGAGCTTTCGTGTGCATAGCCCACTCCTTCAGATGACCGGAGTTATGAAAAGAGGATATGAAAATTCAAAATAAATAGGAGAAGAGAAGGGGAGGGGGGATTAGAGAAAGATGTTCTGTCTCCCACCCCCCTTCCTGTTTACTGGATAATGGGTGTTAGAATCTTGTCTATTGGTGAAGACATAGCCTGCACTTCTACTGGAGAAGCATGCTCTTGTCTGAGATTAGGAGAGCAGTGACCCTCCTCCCCCAAGGACTAGAAGATGGGAGGCACAGCCAGCAACGTCCTTAAGCCAGTCACTCAAGAGACAGTGCTGGGGACAGCAGCACACTGAGATAAGTCAGGGAAGAAGCATGTGTAGCAGAAGCAGTAGTAGAACAAGAATGGTAGATGTTGCAGAGAGGTGAAGGCAGGAGCACCCCACAGGAAAACACACACACACACACACACACACACACACACACCTAGCCAGAGCTCTCCAAAGGAGGAAGAGAACACCACTCCCCTTCACTAGGCAGAGACCCGTTTTCCAGTAAACAGGAAGGGAGGGGTGGGTGACAGAGCATCTTTCTCTACCCCCCCCCCTTCCCTTCTCCTATTTATTTCGAGTTTTCATATCCCCTACTTATAACTCCGGTCATCTGAAGAAATGGGCTGTGCCCACGAAAGTTCATGATACCATCTACATGTTTTGTTAGTTTATAAAGTGCTACCAGCCCATTTGTTGATTTTTTCTGTAACAGACTAACTCAGCTACCCCCTGAAGCTCATAAAAATCCAGGTGTGTAATTAACATGATACAATTAGAGCTAAGTGAATAATGGATTTTTGGTCTGGTTTTTCTTCCAAGCAGGAAAATATTTTATTTATAAAATTTAATTTAAATAAAAAACAAATTTTCTTCTAAACTCAAAAAACTGTTTTGAATCCAGCAAAATGTTCCAGTAGACTCAAAAATCAAATGTTTTGTATTGTTTGTTACTGACAAAACTGGAAAACAAAATGTTTCAAAATGAAGAGAATTAAAATATGTTAACTTTGAGGGCAAAAATCCATTTTTCCCTAGTGGAATTTCTCTGCCCCCCCAAAAAAACTTGGCTCTCGTTATGATCCTGATAAGTATTAGCATCCTATGAAAATCAAACCACTTTATCAATTGCTTACATGATTGCTTCACATCTCAGGGCTCATCTATACATGTTAGGTAACTCACTTTACAGGAGTATCATTTCTGAAGTGCATTAATGAGTTACACATTAATTGTTCCATGTAGACCCTGCTGATACATTTTAACACAGTACTGTTTTAAGCAGTACTATGTTAGAGTGCACGAAGGAACCTTTAGTGGGCATCAGGATGTATGTAGAGAAGCTTGAATTTGAAAACAGTGGCCCTACTCTAATATGTTACCTTTACTGGTAAAGAAAAACGTATCCCCACCCTAACTCAATAGTAGACAAGCAATTTTCAAAAACATTTTTACGGGAAGATTTAAAACATCAATTTTAAAATAGTTACAAGACTAATATTCATGGGTTTTTTTACTATTCAAAGATCTACAGCAATGAAACATCATTAATGCAGTACTCTAATTTAGTTTGAACAAATTCAAGCTGAGAGGCCCTTGGCATTCATATCCAAACAAAACTATTAATATAAACCTAACATACACATAAGCAGATTTTAAGTTTCGTATTTTATCAGAAATCATAATTAATACTTACGTGTTTGTTTCTATACTCAGACAATTGAGAGAGTCCAAAAACTGTTGCTATCGCACCTCCTCCAATGAGAGCCGTTCCTTTTACTATCTTACGAAATGCCATTTTTTACTCTATAAAAAAAAAGAAAAAAAAAGTAAAATTAACATGCTCATCCATGTTAGAGTTCAGACCATGTAGAACAAAGCACTTATTTTAACTACAATTGGTGCTGTAATCGTGTAAAGTTTGGGAGTAACAATATACTGTATTAAATGAATCATTTTGCTTGTAATATTCCTCAGACAGAAAGAAGATGAATGCAAAAATCCTTGAGAGGAGGGGGAAGGGGAGAGGGAGAGGGAGAGAATGAGTGAGTGAGTGAGTGAAGAAAGTGTAGCGAGAGAATATTTAAACACCCTCACTAATATAAAGACATAATGCTTATCTCAGCTGAAAGTAAATACTTCTATGCAGAAGCAGCTGCTTTTGCCATAGAATCTCAAGCACAGCTAAAACTTCCTACCACTAATGACAGGTGAATTCCAGCCCACAATTAGACTCTTTGCAAATAAGCTGGCCCTTTTGAGGAAGGGAGGTCAAAGACCACCACTAGCTAGCTATCCTTCACCATTGTCCAGGTTCTTCTTACAACCCCACTTGTCCAATAAGACTACACTCTAATCTGTCACTGGGATGCAAATGAGGGATAGGGAGTGCAGGGCCAGGGAACCTCCTTGGCTATAGGTTATCACAAATTAATGGTCTCTCCAGACTCTGGCAGGGAATGAGGAAGGTGTCCTCTTCCTAGGACTCTAGCTTAGGGATGTAAGCAAGTAGTTGAGTCAAGTACTCGACTACTCGCTCCCCCTCCCCTCCTTGCTGCATCTGTATCTGAAAGAGGCAGCAGCAGTGGGGAAGAAGAGTAAGGGAGGCTGCCACAAAGCAGCCTCTGTGGGTCCCAGAGCTACCCCACTGCGGCTCTGGCTCTTACTACATTTAAAAGGCAGAGCCACAGTGGTCCAAGAGCTGGCACGAGCCAGGACTATCAGATAGAGGCAAGGGGGGGAGGGGAGAAGAGAGGGTACTTCAAAGCAGCAGCGACGCTTGAAGTCTGGGGCCAGACCCCAGGCTGCACACAGCGCTGCCGCTTTCAAAATCTGCGTGCAGCCCAGGGACAGCTGGGATGTCCCCAGGCTGCACATGGTGTTTTAAAGCAGCAGCAGCAGCAGCACGTGGAGCCCAGGATCAGCTGGGGACTCCGCAGCTAACCGGGCTCTGCGCAGCGTAGCTGTTTTGAAATGCCATGGGAGAGCCCAGCATCGGGATGCGCGTGGCATTTCAAAGTGGCAGCACCGCGTGGAGCCCGGTCTCAGCTGGGTACTCCCCAGTTGACCCCGAGCTCCACATGGTGTTTTTGCCTTTCAAGTGTAGCAACAGCTGTTGGCTGTTGCTACACTTCAAAGGGAGAGGCACCCTATCGATAATCGAATAGTCAATGTATTTTGCATTGACTATTCAATTAGTCAATTACCTGATACTCAACTTCCTTACAAGTGAGACTAAAACAGTAGCTAGAAGTTATTCAAAATTGTTTGGATAGGAAAGTGGCTTTTGTCCATGACCCTCACATTAAAGAGAACTGACTCCATGGTGAGATTTGGAATAGTAAAAAGTTTAAAGCACTGCATGAAATCACAATTTTCTGACCTTTTAGGAAGTAGGGTAGAGCACAGTGAATGGCAGAAAATCTAGTTAGAGAAAGAAAAAAAGATATAGTACTATAGATATTATGATCTCAATGCCTGTTCTCTTAAATTAAGTATATGTTACTGCTTTAATAATGTAGAAATTTATTGTCAAGCACCTGCAAGAAATAATCCCGAGTGACAGAAGAGCGTGATTCGTATAATCCTATAAATATTAGACTAAACATCCAAAAATAATGTACAACTCTATATACTTGATTATTTCCTATCTGCTAGATGAAAGCACTCCAGTCTCTCCAACAGTATGGAAGGACACCATACAGATGTTTTAAAGACATGTTGAATAAAATCACTCTGTTCCAAATCACCATCACTCCTAATTCAAATAGATCAGTTTGATATATTAAACTGAGGACACAAGGTCAGAAAGCCATTTTTAAACAAGCATGTTCCAATTATATCAAACATCTGGATATATAGTATGAACGAGAATATCATTCTCTCAACAGTACAAAGAAACGTAAAGAGAAACAGCAAAGCTAAGATTAGAAACAAAAAAGAAATGTATTTGATTGTTGCCCTCTAAGGTGGGCCTATATGGATTGGACACCCAGGAGTTCGGAAGAAAAGTCATCAACAAGTCATCAACAAGGTTCCTCTGCAGCATGCATATCTGTAGAAGTTTAATTTCATTGTACAGGTTGGGTCCCTATAAAAGCACTTACTGAAAATCAGGCCTTTTTAAGGTTGGGCATCTGAAAAACTAAGGCACTCAAAATCATTAGACTCTTTTAAAAAACACCTTGTTTCAAATTATTTACTAAGTGCACGTCAAATTATTTGTAGTTTGTTTCCCTGACCCCATTTCAACAATAGCAGGATAATTTCATTATACATTTGGGATAAAACAATATGGAAAATGTTTCGATGAAAAACATAGGGACACTTCTTTCTACTTAAAAGACCAGAGGGAAGGGTTAGGCAGCAGACAGCCCAAAGAAAATTTTCCAAAAATGCTCTTGAAAGGGTTTCAAAAAACCTTCAGAGCACTGCTCAGAGCTTCAGTCTCAATAATCTGGGAGTCCAATTTGGACACTGCTGTCAAAGTCCGTGATATTTTAATCCAGTTCTAGACACATACCTACAAGTTAGATTTTCTTAGCCAAGTAAACTCAAGAGGGTATCTGTACTCAAATTACTTTGAGGTAGGCTAGTTTGAATATGAATTCTTTTGCAGTGAATTGTGGGAGAGCTTATCTGTCCTTTCTGGGTACATGGTAGGAAATGAGTGATGGTACTCCTCCAATGCCTTCCCACAAGCAGAGCTAGTCTGCATTCATACTACAGAAGAGTCATCTTCACAACTGATAAATTGTACTAACTTCAACATAGCCTCTACCCCTTGATGGGCCAAGCTACTGGAGTTAAAAACACCACTCTACTCAAAGCTAGGAAAAAACACTAAATATGTACTCTAAGCCTTGCCATGAAGACATCTTCATAGATTCCATAAGAGTTTTTACACATCAGAGATAAATAAACCTCTAACAAAGCATCATCTCTATATTACATGAATCCATTAGTAACAGTCTAGCTCATAACATTGTCAGTGTGAAAAAAAGCAAATGGATAAGTTATTAGATCCATCCCTGAAAGGATGAAAAATAAAAAAAACAAGCAAAATATTCCTGAATGACTCAGGTACATTACTTCATCTGAACAGATTCTGCCTATAAGGTTTATGAATGAGCTTTACAACATACTTGTGGCACAAGCAAGAGGAAAAGTAAATCAGCAAGTTCATCTGTGTTCAAACACATACCAAAGCATGTGCCCTGATTTTACAGATTAATAATTTCCTGAACCACAGCCTGGAAATAAATGACTTCTCATATAGCGATGTACAGACAAGCAGCAGATTTGCTTTTTAAAACTTCCATCAGCGATGTTGCCAACCTAGTGCAGTTAGTCTACCTCTTGTTCTTTCACTAAATTCACATGCACTTCCTCAATGGAGCTATGTAAAGAACAGATCTAGCTTTCTGTTTCACCACAGTGCAGGAGAGGAGGCACAGAAAACAGTAAAAGAAATATCCTTGATGCTATGAAATATCCTTGATGCTATGAAGATAGATGCAATAGATGAATCCAGATAAATAATATAAATACCTCAAAAACTTGCTGAAATCTTGAAGCCAGAAACCTCAAAAAGATTCTGTTCCACATTCAAATCACCTCATTTTCTCCAATCTGAACTATCCAATTAAACAAAAGAAGTCCTTGAAATCCTTTCTTGTGTTTTACTGCAATACAATTGTCTCCACTAGCAGACACACCACCTTACTTGATTTACTATTCCCGTCACGGTTTTTGTAAAGTCAGCAAGAATACCCATTATAAACCTAATATCTTATTTTCATAGCTGTTTCAAAATGTGACTACAGTAAGTCCCCGGGTTACGTCAATCCGACGTAAGTCAGACCCCTAGTTACAAACGGGGAGGGGCGCAGCTAGTGCGGGGTGCCTCCCCCACTGTCGCCGCCTCCGGCAGCGCGGGGGGCGCTTCCCCCCAGCAGACCAGGGAGACGTGGAGCTAGCGCCTCCCCCTCCCCCCCAGCAGACCAGGGGGCCCGGAGCAGCTTTTCTCGCCACGGAGGCCGCAGGCGGCAGGACCGCCGAGATGCGCCGCGGTCCCGCCGCCCGCGTACTCCACGGCGAGAAAAGCCGCTCCGCGTCTCTCTGATCTGCTGGGGGGGCGGAGCTAGTGCACCCCGCCCCCCCCAGAAGACCAGGCTTTTCTCGCCGACGCCTGGGGTAGAGTAGCTGGCGTGCTGCCAGGTTGGTCCCGCCGCGCCAAGGGTCGGCGCTACCAGACCAACCCAGCAGCACTCCGGCTGCTCTGCCCCAGGCGTGTCGGTTTCAACAGTGGCTGAATCTGGATGCCTGGGACAGAGCAGCTGGGGCGCTGCGGGGTTCGTCCCTGCAGCGCCGCACCTCGGCACTGCGGGGACCAACCTGGCAGCACCCCAGCTGCTCTACCCCAGGTGTCCCCAAGTCAGCTGCTGCTGAAACTGATCAGCGGCTGATTCCAGGAAGCCCGGGGCAAAGCAGCTCTGCCTCGGGCTTCCTGTAGTCAGCCGCTGGTCAGTTTCAGCAGCGGCTGAATCGGGGCCACCTGGGGTACAATATGTACCAGTTCTGACTTACGTACAAATTCAACTTAAGAACAAACCTACAGTCCCTATCTTGTACGTAACCCGGGGACTGCCTGTACTGCAGAGAAGTGCAGAAATTTGGGAATGTTATGATGAAAAGAGAAAGAAATGATGAACATATGCAAAATGATCAATACTCAAAAAGAACTAAGGAAATCAACTAGAAAAATTATATTGTCATCATCAGCATCTCTCTTAATATTTAAGGAATCACAAAAGAAAGTGGTAATGATTATACATTTACCACATCTAAATTCTCCACAGCACTCTATGTATCACTACACCTACTGTAAAGTTTATCCATAGCTGGATTAAGCATTCGGTTTGTAAACTAGTAAATTCCATATTCATCTGGAAGTAGTTTCACATACCTTATACAGCAGGAGTGCACTTCAGAAAACATAATGAACCTCCAACTTGTAAATGCTTGTTCTGGGAACACAATATGTTCCAGAATTCAAGTGAATTAAAAATAAAGAACAAATTAGCATTTTCCAATACAAGACAAAAAACAACCTACATTATCTGAGAATTAATTGGCCATAAAGAAAATAAACAGAAGCAATTCCTCATGCTGTTTTATATCGTTTATATTTCTAAACCATGAAACCTGTATTTTTTCCGTGAGTGTGAGTGTGAGTGTGAGTGTGTGAGTGTGAGTGAGAAAATGAGAATACTAGGACTGGAAAGGACCTCGAGAGATCATCGAGTCCAGTCACCTGCCCTCGTGGCAGAACCAAATACTGTCTACACCATGCCTGATAGACAGTTATCTAACCTACTCTTAACTATCTCCAGAGATGGGGAGTCCACAACCTCCTGAGCAATTTATTTCAGTTTTTGACTACCCTGACAGTTAGGAACTTTTTCCTAATGACCAACCTAAACCTCCTTTGCTGCAGTTTAAGTGCATTGCTTCTTGTTCTCTCCTCAGAGGCCAGGAAGAACACTTTTTCTCCCTCCTCCTTGTGACACCCTTTTAGATACCTGAAAATGGCTATCATGTCCCCCCTCAATCTTCTCTTTTCTAAACTAAACAAACCCAATTCTTTCAGACTTCCTTCATAGGTCCTGTTCTCTAGACCTTCAATCATTCTTGTTACTCTTCTCTGGACCCTCTCCAATTTCTCCGCATCTTTCTTGAAATGCGGTGCCCAAACTGGACACAATACTCCAACTGAGGCCTAACCAATGCAGAGTAGAGCGGAAGAATGACTTCTTGTGTCTTGTTCACAACACACCTGTTAATGCATTCCAGAATCATGTCTGCTTTTTTTGCAACAGCATCACACTGCTGACTCATATTTAGCTTGTGCTCCACTATAACCCCTAGATCCCTTCCTGCCGTAGTCCTTCCTAGATAGTCACTTCCCAGTCTGTATGTGTGAAACTTATTGTTCCTTCCTAAGGGTATGTCTACACTTGCAGCCTAATTCAAAATACCTATTAAACCTCATTGCAGGAGGAACAACAGGTATTTTGAACTAGGGCTTTATTTCAAACGCCCGTTTCACTGCAGTTATTCCGGGATTGTCAATTTCAAAAAATGGCACCTAGCCGGGAAGATGCAAATCAAGCACGGGATATTTAAATCCTGGGCTTGATTTGCAACTTCGAATGCCTACATTTGCAGCCCTAATTCAAATTAGGCTGCAAGTGTACACATACCCTAAGTGGAGTACTTTGCATTTGTCTTTATTAAACTTTATCCGGTTTACCTCAGACTATTTCTCCAATTTGTCCAGATCATTTTGAATTATGACCCTATCCTCCAGAGCAGTCGCAACCCCTCCCAGCCTGGTATCATCCACAAACTTAATAAGCATACTTTCTATGCCAATATCTAAATTGTTGATGAAGATATTGAAGAGAGACGGTCCCAAAACAGACCCCGAGGAACCCCACTTTGTATATCTTTCCAGCAGGATTGTGAACCATTAATAACTACTCTCGGAGTACGATTATCCAGCCAATTATGCACCCACCTTATAGTAGCCCTATCTAAGTTTTATTTGCCTAGTTTATTGATAAGAATATCATGCAAGACCATATCAAACACCTTACTAAAGTCTAGGTATATCACATCCACCGCTTCTCCCTTATCCACAAGACTCGCTATGGTATCAAAGAAAGCTATCAGATTGGTTTGACATGATTTGTTCTTTACAAATCCATGCTGGCTGTTACCTATCACCTTGCCACCTTCCAAGTGTTTACAGATGATTTCCTTAATTACTTGCTCCATTATCTTCCCTGTCACAGAAGTTAAACTAACTGCTCTGTAGTTTCCTGGGTTGTTCTTATAATGCCCATTTATAAAAAGGGAAATATTTGCCCTTTTCCAGTCTTCTGGAATCTCTCCTGTCTCCCATGATTTTCCAAAGATGATAGCTAGAGGCTCAGATACTTCCTCTATCAGCTCCTTGAGTAGTCTAGGATGCACTTCATCAGGCCCTGGTGATTTGCAGGCATCTAACTTTTCTAGGTGATTTCTAACTTTTTTTTAAAAAATTTTCTAACCTACCCCCTTCCCACTAGCATTCACTACGTTAGCCATTCTTTCATCAGACTTCTCGGTGAAGACCGAAACAAAGAAGTTATTAAGCATCTCCGCCATTTCCAAGTTTCCTGTTACTGTTTCTCCCTCCTCACTGACCAGTGGGCCTACCTTGTCCTTGGTCTTCCTTTTGCTTCTAATGTATTTATAAAAAGTCTTCTTGTTTCCCTTTATTTCTGTAGCTAGTTTGAGCTCATTTTGTGCCTTTGGTTTCTAATCTTGCACCTGCATTCCTGTGTTGTTTGCCTAAATTCATCCTTTGTAATTTGTCCTACTTTCCATTTTTTATATGACTCCTTTTTTACTTTTAGATCATGCAAGATCTCGTGGTTAAGCCAAGGTAGTCTTTTGCCATATTTTCTATCTTTCCAATGCAGTGGAATAGTTTGCTTTTGGGCCCTTAACAATGTCCCTTTGAAAAACTGCCAACTCTCCTCAGTTGTTTTTCCCCCTCAGTCTTGATTCCCATGGGACCTTACCTATCAGTTCACTGAGCTTACCAAAATCCGCCTTCCTGAAATCCACTGTCTCTATTTTGCTGTTCTCCCTTCTACCCTTCCTTAGAATTGTGAACTCTATGATTTCATGATCACTTTCACCCAAGCTATCTTCCACTTTCAAATTCTCAACCAGTTTCAAGTACATCAAGAATCAATCATTTAATTGAGGAACATAGCTCAGTGCTACAGTCCAAAATAAACAACAGTCGCCCTCCATCTACCAGCATCACCCTAACAAAGTACTTAGCATCCCCAATGCCCGTTGTTTTCAGCAAGCTAAAAGCACACTGCTGTTTACAAAGATATATAGTGAAAGAGAAAAGTGGTTTGGAAACCAAAGTTAAATGGAACGGATGTCAGACATTTACATATACTATCTAAACAAAGAGTCCACTTTTCACAAATGTAAAAGATAAAACTTGAGAATATTAGTCCACTAGAATTCAGTAGTTTTAACTATGAAAACATAGTCTTATGTATGGCCTTTTTATAATGTTCCTTCTAACATATCAGTGAACTCCAAACAGCCTTTGTTTGTTTAAACTGGAATTGTTGTGATGTTGAGAACAAAAGCTATTTAAAAAGTTCATGTTAGTTTTTAACTGTATGCTAAAAAAATGGAACCTCGCCTTCAAGCAGGCATCATGCAGAATAAGAAAATGTGATCTTTATCAAGACCATTTTGAAACAAAGATTGTCCACATATTTAAACTGACATACTACTGCACATGATTTTTATTTAACAGAATTGAAGGTAGAGAAATCTGAAGTGGAACACAAACGAAAATGCTGACAAAAATCTTAATGCTGATTTTCCACATCTACATGATAGTCAAATTAAAAAAGTGGTTTCCAAGGCAACTTTACCCTTTATATTATTCATCTGCTATTTCTAAACATGAGATCCATAATCTAAAAGAAGCACATTCTATTCGGCCATTTTAACGAATGGTTCCCCAGTATTTAAAAAAAATCCATTTTTTCTATGTTGACAGAAATAACTTTCTTATTCATTTTATACAACTGACTAGCACATTTCCTTCAAACAATCCTTTGTGCATCAGCTGAGATCCACAGTATTGCTTTATTATATAGGAAATATCTAATACAGTAATTCCTCATTTAACACTATAGATGCGTTTCTGAAAATGTTCGTGGTAAGTGAAAACATGCTATATGGGGTAATTTTCCCATTAAAAATAATGGAAAAGGTGGGGGTTGCATTTCAGGTGGCAGTGGCAAAGTCAATTTTTTGTTGGTGTTAGTCAGCATAGATTCACCAACGGCAAATAATGCCTGACTAATCTGATTAGCTTCTATGATGAAGTAACTGGCTCTGTGGACAGGGGGAAGGTGGTGGACATGATATACACCTTGAATTTAGCCAAGCTTTTGATACGGTCTCCACAATATTCTTGCTAGCAAGTTAAGGAAATGGACAACAAGGTGGTTAGAAAGCTGGCTACATTGTTGGGCACAACGGGTAGCTCGATGACTGGCTAGCAGTCACTTTCAAGCGGAGTGCCCTAAGGATCAGTTCTATGGCCAATTTTGTTCAACATCTTGATTAATGACCTGGATGAGGGGATGGATTGCACCCTCAGTAAATTTTACACTAAGCTAGGAGGAGAGGTAGATACATTGGAGAGTAGAAATAGAATTCAGAGTGACCTAGATAAATTGGATGATTAGTTCAAAAGAAATCTGATAAGGTTCAACAAGGACAAGTGCAGGGACAGAAGAATCCCAAGCACTGTTACAGGCTGGGGACCGACTGGCTAAGTAGCAGTTCAGCAGAAAAGGACCTGAGGATCCACTGAGGATTACAGTGGATGAGAAGCTGGATATGAGTCAACAGTGTGCCCTTGTAGCCAAGAAGGCTAATGACATATTAGGTTGCGTTAGGAGGAGCATTGCCAGCAGATCTAGAGAAGTGATTATTTCCCTTTATTTGGCTCTGGTGAGGCCACATCTGGAGTACAGTGTCCAGTTCTGGGCCCCCCCAGTATAAAAAAAGGATGTGGACGCACTGGAGAAGTTCCAGCGCTGGGCAACCAGAATGATTAGGGGGCTGGAGCACCTGACCTACAAGGAAAGTCTGAAGGATTTGGGCTTATTTAGCCCAGCGAGCTAAGCAGAAAGGCTGGCCGGCTTTGGTTTTGGTTTCTGCAGGTGGGGAGCGACCCTAGGTGGAGGGGAAGTTACACATAGGAGGGGTGCCCCAGCTCACACCCAGGGCTGCAGGGGGAAGGGTGGGTGGCCGAGCCATTGTGCGCATGGGGGTGGGGGCACTGCGTGCCAGCGGGGGGTGGGGGTGGGAGAGGGGGAAAAGGATTGGTTATGTAACCTCGTGGGCGGGAGGGGGCAAGACCCGGGAGGCTACATGCTGGTGCCACGGGGGGCAGGGTGGGACCATGATCGGGTCGAAAAGTACCTTAAAACCTTCTCCTAGATGAAAGGTTCTCTCATGTGCTGTCTAAGTGGCGGGTGAGGGGTGGGAAGGAGCAGGGCGCTGTCTGTGTGGGGCACAGGCCGGCAGTTAGGGAGGTGGTGAGAAAGGGGGGTGGCAGCGTGCAAAAGAGCCGACTCCGCTCCTCTTTCCTCCTCCTCTCTCCCCTCACCTTGTGTCTGGCCTAGAGCCAGTTTTAACCATCAGCGCCCTTTTCCATCAGGGATGGAAAGCGCCACAGGCCCAGAACAGCAGCGGCCTGGGAATGCATTGCCACCAGCAGAGCTAGTGCGGGGGAGTGAGGCCCCCGTCACACCCTCCCACAGTACCTTAAAACCTTCTCCTGGAAGAAAGGTTAGCCCATGCAAAGTTTGATTGCGGTAGCTCTTATAGCGTCCAAGTTATTAGGGCACAAACATACAAACATTCTTCTGTATATATTAGACTACTATTCAATACCTCATCCACCTTGCTCCATAACTAAACAACTAAAAGCTTTGTATGTATTTGGCAAGAGGATTGTTTTAAATGCTAATAATGTATTTTCCTCGTCGTACAGTAAGCCCTTTAAGTCAAATTCCACCATCAGTTATACTCAAATAACCCATTTTTCCTTGGTATGCAGCTGTGAAGGACCTTGAAAATAAAGATCACAGTAGAAGTAAATCCCACCAAAACCCCTTATCAAAAGATATTTATTTTAAAATCACAGATGACATTTTTTATACCTCATGGACAGCAAATCAGTACAGTGTTATCTATTATATCACAATTCTTTGCACTAATTATTTTTCTCTTCTTGGCTCATACTAGTGAAACTTGTAGTTAAACTGGTACAAAAATAATAAAAATGTGCAATGACATCAGTGCAGTTGCCCTGACATACCTGCATCATAACTGAGCATAATTGTCCTGAACACTTGGTGTTCCCAGGTAAACTGTGCCCATTGCTACAAATTGTCATTGATGTAAGTTTTCAGAGGCTGTTGCACTGAATACATTATCAGACACCTTCAAATGCTATGAAGCCTTTTCACCCAATACATCCCAACTTAATTACTGCAGATATACATTATATGTAGAATGACACAGACATCCAAATTATGGGGTTTTTTTTTTTTTTTTTTTTACTTACTATAGAACAGTGGGTTTCGACCCGTTGTCCCTGACCTCTGGAAATACTCAGGCTATGCCCAAGGTTTCCAAAAGGATCTGCACCTCCATTCTAAGTTTGAGGGATTGCAAATGAAAACTGTTGAAAAAACAGCGCTGTAGGAACAACTAGTGAGACATTTTGTGCTTTGTATAGTATGTATACTTCTTAAGGATATAATAAAGGTAACTCAAACTAGGCTGCCAAGAAAGGACCTTTTAATTTTCATGTTTACTTAAAAAACACTTGCATCATCATTCCTAAATCACAGAACAGATTAACAATTTATAAGTAATACTTCAAGGAAGAGAATACAGAAGACCAGCTACTTAAATAGCCATGTATGGGGCTTGTCTTCAGAGCTAAAAATGCTGCTTAAAATAAAAAAAAACTCTTGCGGTAATTAACATGCATGAGTTCTCATGAGATAAAGGGCATATTGAAGATCAGGCACTTGATTTGCTGTGAGGTATATACACAGAGGTCAACCTTATACCTGCAACCTGGAGAGGACCCCAGACTTTATCTTACAGTTAAAACAAAAGTGCCTCATCTTCACTGTGGGAGGTTTGTTTTTTTTGTTACCTCAGGATCACCGCAACATATGAAAGGGGAAGGGGGAAGCAATTTTTATAACAGAGAAGACGCGTGCGTGTGTGTGCGCACGTGTGAAAAACAGGAATAGGAACTGCTTAAACTAGGATCTAGCATAATGCTCTGTCATTGACCAAAAGGAACGAACAATGCCCTATAAATGCTAACTGAAAGCAGAGCGATCTACCTTTGGGGTGCATACAGACACAGAAAACAATGTTCTGAAGTAAGGGCTACTGTGGGCACAGATGGGACAGATGGCCCAATAAGCATTAGATAAGAGTTAGTTGAAATCATAGAAATAAAGTATGTACCACAAAGAACCATCTGATAGATGATATATGAAGTATTGTACTCTTTTCTAGCACATAGAACACTAAAAAAGACTTCTATTTCAAGTTGAGAGAAGATTTGATTCTTCTCCAAGTCTGAGATAGTTAAAGTTATTGCCAGCACAAGCAGTTTATTTGTATTGATTTTAAAGGACTTCACCTATAAACCAGTTATACAAGGAATACATTGAAAAATTTGCATAAAGTCATAAAGGATTATTCTGATATTTCCCAAATACTTCAAACTGTTAATAGCATGAGCAGGAAATTGGAGTGCTGTACTTTGACTACAATCTTGAAATCATAAACCACAACTAAGAGTCTTGTTCTTTATCTCTTGTGCAAATTCAAATTATACCTGTACAACAAAACCACCCTCATTTCTAGACCCTTGATCCAAAGTCCAGTGAAGCTAATGGCAGTGTTTCCATTGACTTTTACAGGGTTTGGATGCGGCTTAAAGAATAACTGAGGAGCACTGAAATTTTTAGGAGCCAGCCTATGGTTAGTACTGTAATTTGTATTTATGGTAAATGCAGTTCAATCTGTCACCCAAAGGGTTAAGCAAAACATGCAGAATGTAAAGCATTTTGTTGAGGGAATTAGTTTAGTATCAATAAAAATCCACAGGAACAATAATTCACTCTTACCACTACTGGTAGATTTTTTTTTTCCATTCTAACATTTACAAGGAAATAAAAAACAAAACAAATGAACATAAAAGGGAAATATAAATTTACTCTGTATGTTAAATAACCTGAATATATATTTTTTAACATTTAACTTCCAAAAATAAGGCGGTGAAATAGCATGGAACCCATCACAGATCCCATCAAGTCTCAAAGCATGATAATAATGATATTAAGCATAGTGCACTTACTGCTGGAGTATGTCCAGAGCATATCCAGGGTCCACTGGAACAAGGACAAATCTTGGGAGGCCATAAGCATACACTTCTGCAAAGCATTTTGAGTTGAGCAACTGCTACTGGCATTCGATCCTCTGGACATGGCTACCTCCAGTCCAGTTCCATGGTGCTGCTGCCCACCCCTTACTGTTTCTATCACAGGCAGCAGTAGGGGAAAAAGGGCCAGAGGAGGCTGCCGCAAAGCAGTCTCTGTCTGTGGCAGGCCCAGGCTATGTCCACGGCAGGCCCCTGTCTGCCATCCCGCTGAGAAGCCTTTGTCTGGGAGGAGCTCAGACACCCTGTGGACAAGGGGATGCTGCCATCCTGCGCTGCTGCCTCTGATAGCATACTGGCCGCACAGGAAATTAAATCCTGGCCACACAGGAAATTAAATTCAGATTTTCCCAGGATTGTCACCAGGAGAGCAGTGGAGTTGAAAGTCATGCCAGAGCAGTGACAGCAGGGCACTGCGGAATATCTCCTGGACTCCAAGAACATTGACTTTCAAAGAGCTGTGTCTGCACTACTACAAAGTCGACCATGTAAGGTCAAATTTAGCAATTACTTATCATGAAAGCAAGAGTACAGAAATCTACTTTAAAGGACCTTAAAATGGACAGAACAGGCTCAATGATGTGAACTAGTTTAGAAAAAAATTACCTAATGTGGCTAAGTTCAACCTAAACTTCCAGTGTAGACCAGGCCAAAGCCAGCCTCTTGAACTTGGTCTCTTTCTTCTGTTTCACCTATCTTCCATCTTCCTTTATTTAATAAATAAATTCTTGTCTACAAGGGACAAACTCTGTCCTGATTTAAGAAGCACCCTTTGAAGTGACTGGCAGCTGGGGACACTTTTCGAAGTAAAATTCTACTCTTAAAACAGTAATTAAGTTTCCAGTAACTCTAAATGAGTTCAGTGGTTGATACCATTATACAACGTTTTTTATCTTAGGAAGTGAGATAATCTGAGGTCACATCCACAACTAACAGGATGCAAGGACTTCAATCCTTATGTTTAAATTGCTTAGTAGTCAGAGCACTTGCTCTTCGGAAAATAAGATCAAAGATAACTCTACTTTAGTAAAGGTCCACAGACTTCAGGCTAACAGATGGATAAAAACATAAAGCTTGGCATTGTGTGTGAAATACCGTGTGCAATACCATGTGCACTGAATCAGACAGTGTTTGAGATGTAAAACACATTACATTAAGAAAAGTAATCCAGTCTGTGATGTTTTGTACTGAAGTACTGTAGGAGACCATTACCATTGAATGTGGTTGCCTAGCACTCCATTTTAAAAATCAACATATAAAGCATGAGTCACCCAAAGAGATTATGCAAAAATAGACACAATCCATGGAGACTGTCTCAGTTTATATTAATAATCATTACTGTCTTTAATAATATTAAAAAGCACAGTTATTAAAGTGGTTTTCATTTCATTTAAAAAAAATGTTCTAGTGAATTTAAAGTTCCAGGCTGATGTCAGAATGAGCAGGCATAGGCAATGCAACCTCTCTCACACTTACTAACCCAGGCTCCCTGCCTATGCAATCTTTCACCTAATGAGACTGCAAGTTATAGCACCAGCTGTGATGGCAGATAAAACAGGAATGAGACAGTCAACCTATGACTGTTTTAATCTAATCTAAAAGAAGTTAAACTATTATCATGACTCAAATGTAACTCTATACATTAATGGTGTTTTTCCAAATCATACCTATGAAGGAAATGCCCAGCAAGTAAAAAGGGGAGTTAAAAATAATCTACTAGCATAATATCACCATTTATTACCTTTCAAAAGACTGGTCATTTAAATGGCGAGAGAAGCCATGATAGTAATCTGCTCTGACTTTCTGTATAAAGCAAAGCATCTCTCAAATCCACATCATGATAACAAGCAAACAGTTACACCTAAATACAACACAAATTAAGGTGCTTCCTCTGTAATACTCCTCCCCATAACTATCAGCCTGCAGCATCCTGGATTTCTCCTTGTGTCATGGCTATTTGGGCAATGAATAGCAGTCACAGAATCTACCTGCAGCCAACCAGAAGATCACTATCTATCCTATTAGAAACAGACTAGGTCACAAGAGGCAACTGTCCCACTCTGCCCAGAATGGTAAGATCTCATCTGGAATTGAACAAAGGGACTATTATTTGTAGTTAGTCAATCCAAATGTTTCTTTCTAGTGATAATGTCCTTCAAGATTTTAGAATCAGTATATTTCATTGTGCACCTTGTTTTTATTCATAGATTAGAAAATGAAAACAAGATTCTCTACTTTTGGGAGTGGGAGGGGTCTTAACTTGAATCAATGAGTCAGTGAACTGAACTAGTTGAATAAACTGAAAAGACAAGTCTCTGCAATTGCTGTCAAAAGCTGGTTTAGCACTTCATAGAATACTAGGACTGGAAGGGACTTCGAGAGGTCATCGAGTCCAGTCCCCTGCCCCCATGGCAGGACCAAATACTGTCTAGACCATCCCTGATGGACATTTATCTAACCTACCTTAACACCTACTCTTAACCTACACTTCATACTCCAGTTCCACTTGCAAAAGTGACTGCCATGAGATCAGTGGTTTGACTCTTTAAAACTTAGCAGCAAATATGTACTATTACATTATTTTTGCATTTAATTTAAATTTTAATATTATAAGACATTTAGGCCTTAAGATAGCTGTCATTTAATTTTAAATAGTTTTTAATAAAGCAGTATTGGATTTAAATTTTTAAAAACTCATTTAAGTAAAAATCTCAGGTTATTTGTAATTTTTTATCTACACTATTTACTATGTTCTTGACATTTATCCTTGAGCTTCAGCCAAATAAACTCTTTAGTAGGAGGAAGTTTAGAGATATAAAAATGATCCTATTTATTACAAAACTGCGCACAGATCTGCACAGCCAAACACCACCCTTTCAGTAACTGCACAATAAGCAATTGTTTAGGCAAGTCAAGGGAGGCTTCCAATTTTCTAAATTAGTTCCTCATCTGTAAAGCTGATGAGCACCTGCAGCTCCCATCCAATACAGTGGGACTTGCAAGTGTTCAATATCTTTTGGAATCAGACCCATATTAGCACACATAGTTTCAAAAACTGAGCCTAACACTGACTGGTCTTACAGAAACATGTATAGAAAAGTCACTTTCTCCCAGGGCAATACAAATAAGTATGCAAGTACTGTATATGTATTCTGTTTGGATAG
This sequence comes from Pelodiscus sinensis, assembly GCF_052426305.1. NCBI lineage: Eukaryota > Metazoa > Chordata > Testudines > Trionychidae > Pelodiscus > Pelodiscus sinensis. The sequence continues at coordinate 32,784,594 of NC_143058.1, read as the reverse complement.
ATACTCAGTAAAGGAACTAGGATTAAAAGGGTCTCACCAAAATTATTAATATTAGCCCACACTTTCTAGGTGGACGACCACTGAGCATTTTGAAACTTCACTGAGACGAATCTAAGTGTTTTTGTTCAATTATGTTCTTAAATCAAAAAATCAGTGAAACTGGTTAAAATGGATTAGGAATTGATTACACAAGGGGCAACACATTTTTTAAGCCATTCCTTTGTTACTCTATTATAAAACTTTGGCTAAACGTAATTAGTTTACTTGAAAATAAATGTGTGTGTGAAATAACACCTTCTGGTATTTTGGGGTTGGGGGGAAACTACAGTTATTTGCAGGGATCCAAGTGAGCACTGAGGCACACTCTTCATTACTGTGACTGAGGGCAGAAGCCAAACAGTGACTTTTTTTTCCTTTTTAATTGAAAGGGGGTTGCACTTGGACACTAGGGAGAGAAGCAGCTTGACATTCAGCTTTGAAAGGAAAGGCTGAGACTTTTTAAAGGCAAAATTACAAACACATTTCCCTCTTCACTCCCTATCTCCCATGAGTATGACCTGAAAAGGTGGAGGGAGGATTATTTCATACCAATGATGGGCTACCTTTTGTAAGTTCAGAATATTTTTCATCTAAATTGCCATTTTCTTCCACATGTTAAATTCATTAAAATAAATACAAAATTTGTTACTGTTAGGTTATCAAAAACCTACCTATTTTCTTGTGTTAATCTCTCATTCTGCTAAAATCTATTCAGTCTTCTTCTGACAGCATGTTTTTCCCCTTTTCTCTGATCTGCTTCACAATTAGGTTCCCCCCCCCCCCCAATCTTTTCTCTAATGTTTGTTTGTATTTCCAACATTTCCCAAATGTGCATGTTATCTTTTCACTCTCTCTTCATTAAGTTGTTCCCAACACACCTGAATGTATGGAAGATCCAACAGCTACGTGTCCAGTTATATGCTATACAAAACATGATTGTCTTAAGAGCACAATCCTGCATTCCTATTCATCTGAATGGTCCCACAAACTTCTCTGGCACACCCACTTGCATAAGGACTAGTTACATAAGTAAATATAGTAAGCTCTAACTCATTTATACTAAATAGACTAGAAGATCTATCTTATGAAGGAAAAGCAAATAAAGACAAAACCACACAGAGAAAACAAGAAACATATCTCCCTGCCTTCAAATAAACACAACAAGCCATACAGATAAAACTAAAAACTAAATTGTTGCTTGCCTTACATGTTAATGAGAACCCTTGCTTTGAAACATCAAGGGTTTATATTTCAAAATGGGAACCATATATCGAAGCGGATATTTAAAAGAGTATGATTCTTAAACTATACTTATGAGAGGGTAGAAAAAAGAATGGCAAAGAACTATTGCTTGAGCAGAAATTACAAAAAAAATTGCCTAATGTTTTCATATAGGAAATTGATGTCTGAAAAGATGGCTTACCTTGTTCTCCTTCACCCCTAAAGTTCCTCACACAAACATGTTTTAGTCTCTCCCATCATAAGCAAAAAACAACAACAAAACCTTGATTATGCTCGATTCACCAACTATTTCCTATCTCCCTTTCATCTCTAACTCCATTCCTACAACTAAAGTTTGGAGTGTTTCCACACCCTGCACTCAACCAAAACTACTCCTTCCCACTTCTAATGCCCCCTTTCTAGCTAAATCTCCAAAGCAGTTCTCCATTCTCCTTAAGCTGTCAACCACCTTTGAAAGACTCAACCATACCCTTTTTCTTGAAATCTTGTCCTTTCCTGGTTCTCCTTTAGGGTGACTAGGAGTTCAGATTTCATCCAGAACACCCAATCAAAAAAGCACCACTGATTGGGCCTCTTACAGTGGTGGCAGTGCCACCTAGCTTGCAGGCTTTCTGCTAGCCTCTGCACCACAGAGGTCCTGGGAAACAGCTGGCATATTCCCCCTCCAGCTCCATGGTGTCCCTGCCTCAAGTGCCACCCCCGTCCCTCACACTGGCTAAGAGCCATTGCCAATGGGAGTTGCAAGAGTGGTGCCTACAGAGCCGCCTAGCCACGCCTCCACATAGCAGAAGCTGCTTGAGACAAACAGCACCCAGAACCTGAACCCTTGACCCCTTCTCCCAGCCCTGATTCCTGTCCCACATGCCAAACCCCTTGATCCTAGCCTGGAGTACACTGCTACACCCCAAACCAGTGTTCTCTAACTTTTATGTCCATCTGCAGAATGAATTTTATGAGAGCCAATAGGGAAATAATATGCAACACATCACCTCCATATTAATGCACTTAACAAAATTCATTCTGCACATGGACAATCAGTGGTGAGGGTGAGATTGAGGGGTTCAGAGTGTGGGAAGTGGCCCAGGATTGTGGGGGCATGAGGTGTTTGGAATGTAGGAGGGGGCTCAGGGCAAGAGGCTGAGGTGGAATGCAAGATCTCAGTAGGAATCAGAGTGCAGGAGGGGGCTCAGGCACAGCTTTGGGGTACAGGATGTTATGTGGAGCATCTCCCACTTGGTAGGGAGACAATAAGTGGTGCAACACTGCCCGCGTTGCCCCACACTCACTTGCAGGCACCACCACCCACAACTGGCCATGTTTCCCAGCCAATGGGAGCTGTGGAGACAGAACTTCCAAGCACTGAGGAACAGCAGCATGCTGAGCTCACACACACACACACACACACACACACACACACACACACACACACACACACACACACACACACACACACACCAGAATACAGGGACTTTACGGACTGCAGCCCAAGGCCCCAAACTAAGCCTGTAAAGCCCCTTTCTTAATCCTGCCCTGCTGCTGAAGCCGGAAGAGTGTGCCTCTTCCCCGGCCACAGCAGCTGCATACACGTAAGCCTCTGAATTCCAAAGGGCTTTATTCTTTACTACACTTCTCTCTGAGTAAGCTCACCTACAAACCCATTTAATTACACCTATTCACTGACAATTCACAGATCTCTCTCTCTCTCCAGTTAGACCTGTCTTCGGTCCAAACTAAAATTTCAGTGCATCTTTCTAACATCTCCTCATGAATGTATAGCTATCAACTGACATTCAACATGCAGCCAGGATAGAGCAGTCTACCACCTGTGGGATAATATTTAACTGGTTAAACATTTTGTTTAACTAGTGCACCACAATTTTACATTCCCATTGGAAATCATTAGGAACAATTTATTAGATGCCCAGAAATCCACAATCTTGGAAGAAGGCTGTATTTGGTTTAAAAACTGACCTGGTTTAGAGAGAAAGAAAAGGCAGCTTTAAAAATACATAACAAATGGGGGAAAAAGATGAAGTTGATAGTAACAAATATAAATCAGGAACCTAGGAACTGTAGAAAATGTATAAGGGAAGCAAAGGACAAAGAGACATCTATAGACAGCAGAATTATGGATGATACAAAGGAGGTTTTTTAAAAAATGTATTAGAAACAAAAAATTCTAATGACAGTATCAATCCATTACTTGAGGAAAATGGTAGAATTACCAATAATTACTGCAGAAAAAGCAGAAGTATTCAATTAATATTTTTTCTATATTTGAGGAAAACACTAGTAGAATAGAAAGACATGATGGGAATCTCTGAAGGACATTAAAACAGCAGATACTAAATATCATACACTATTAAAATTAGCTGGTCCAGTTAACATACATCTAAGAGTTTTAAAAGAAGTGACTAAGGAGCTCACTAGAGGCCATTAATGTTGCTTTTCAAGAAGTCTCGGAGCACTGGAAGAAAGCTAATGTACCAATTTGTAGAAAGGGTAAATTCGATTACTTAGTTAATTATAAACCAATCAATCAGTCAGCCTGACATCAATCCCACGCAAGATAATAGTGTGAGTGGACTCGATTAATAAAGAATTTTTTTAAAAAAAATCTATAATTAATACCAATCAACAAGGGCTGTTGGAATTGATCCTGTCAAAAAAATTGATATATTTTATGAGATTATACATTTATAATAGGAAATAATGCTGACACAATAGACGTAGACATCTGCTAGGCATTTGACTTAGTACTACGTGATATTTTGATTAAAAAACTAGAATGATATAAAATTAATATGACACACATTAAATGGCTTAAAAACTGACTAATGGGTCTCAAAATATAACTGTAAATGGGTAATGGTCATCAATCAGGTATGTTTCCAGTAATGTCCCAAAGGGATCAGTTTGTGGCTCTATGCTATTTAATATTTGTCTTAATTACTTGGAAGAAAACACAATCATCACTGAAAGTTTGCAGAGGACTCAAAAAATTGGGGAAGTGTAAATAATGAAGAGGAAAAGTCATCAATTCAGAGCAAACTAACATTCACTTAGTAAACACAAACAATATGTGTTTTAATATAGCATAATGTAAATGTATACATGTGAGAACAAAGAATGTAAACCAAACAGGATGAGAAACTGTATCCTGAGAAGCAGTGGTCAAAAGGTATGCAAAAGGTCAAATTAGATTAGCACAGTAAGCCCCTTCTGGCCTCCTAACTATGAAAACTGGACAACAGCTAGGCTACCGTTGTGCTGAGACCACAGGCTATCATGCTATTGTCTTACTGCTTCCTTGTATTCCCCCAACAGTCTCCATATCCATCTGTTGTCTCTGGTCTTACACTTAGTTTGTAAGTGCTTTGAACCAGGGACTTTTTGTTTTTGTGTCGTATCACACATACTCCTTAATCATAAATCACACAAACAACAATGATATATTGAATCCCAAAGACAAAGTAATGATTGGCTATCCTTCCATGGAACATTCAGTACATTAATTATCCAGACACTAATTCATGATACTAAGAAAGCAATGCAGCATATTATTAAGTAAAAGGGACCTTTTTAAACATCTTTATAGAAATTGCACAGTAAAAATTCAAAGTACAGAATTCTATACCATTACAGTAGTACTTTATATAATAAAATATATCAGCAAAAAAATCTATTTTTAAAGACAGAGATTTACTATTAAAGACAATAATATATTAGATGATACCAGGTTATTAGGAGGGTCTGCTTCAAGTATCTTTAAAGTAACTTCTGTACTGTGTTTACATACATATGACTAGATATGCAGCAACCAGAACTTATCCAACCTTTAATTTGATACAAAGAAAAACTTGTACAAGGGAATTCATGGAAATACAGAAACAAGGACATAGACACTTGACTATGTTCTTAACTGTCAAACCTAGTGATCACACACTAGGTAAAAGTTAATAACTAATCTTCAATCATTGCCTCTTACTGCTGAGCATTTCTAATACTGTATTATCTTTCCCATAAGTGACTGAGACATAGAACAGCTCTGTTTGGCTAATACTGCACTTAATTTTTTGTATAAAAATTATTACCACTGAATACACTATTATACATCCAATCTGTTCCTTAATTACTATGTGGCCACATGCTCCATTTTGGCATAGCACATTAGTTGTTCTCCCTATGGTTTCCTCCTGGTCATCCACTGTTCTGCCCAACCTTCAATGCTTTCCAGGATGAGGGGACATATCCCTCCAAGATATACATAACAGATACACTTCTTCTAAAGTAAAAAATATATATGTGGTCTACCCAAAAAAGCCCAAAATATACATGAAAAAAATAAACTCACCCCTTCCCTAGAAGAAACCCTGGTAAGATAGCAGTATTCCCAGTTCTTAACTCCAGCAAAATTTCTCTCCTCACAATAAGAGCTCCAAGTCAGCTCTCCTTCCCACTAAAGCAGCAGCTGAGCGGACCTCTTCCTTTACAACTCCTCCCCCAAACACCAGCTTCAAATGCCATAGAGGAGAAGGGAAAGCTGATTTGGCCTCAGCCTACTAACCCTTGCTGACGAATATAACATTTGTTCACACTATCACATGTCATACAAAGAAATATGTAGCACTGCAGGTATTGTACCTACTGTTTCAGGTTTTATCAAAAATAGAGAAATTTGCACCATGTAGTTACATCAGTGTAGATGTAGATAAATAATGTAGGTAAACTTTATGAGTACAAGCTCCATCTTACATTGATGCTGTATAGCAACACTGAGGAAAAAAAATTCAAAAGGGCCCTGTTTAGACAGAGCTTGTGACAAAGTGTTCGCCCACACCAGTCTTGAAGAGGATTTAATTAGACCTTCTAACATAATTTACCACAAAGGTTGCACCTTAAGGGGCGCCAAGGATGAATAATGCTTTATTAAGGTTGATGCTTACCTGGTCAGAAACAGGAAGCACTTCCAATAAAATTAAAGGAAAGAACAGAAGAGGTTTGTGAGCGAAATAATCAATAGGAGGGATATTGGTTAAAGATTACAGGGCTGGAGAAGTAGTCAGAGTGAGCAGAGAAAGCTTAGACAGTTTTGTCAGTGCCCAGATACTAGAGTACAGGAACAGGAATAAAAATAGAACAGAGCTCAGAAAACAAGCAGTCAAGTCTAGAAGATCCCAAGCACTTAAATTCACTTGTTTAATAAGTGCTATCTATAGTACTAACAATCAGTAATCAGAAGATGGGCCTAACTAGCCTAGGGTGATAACTACCTAGCCCCAGTAAAAATCAGTCAAATGGAATCTATCTATATTCACTTGTGGGATCACAGAATAAAAGACACCACCATAATGCACAGAACCAATGAAAGTAATAGTTACAATCCACTGCAAAGTCAAACTCCCAATATTTATTGCATTCAACATTTTACATATACAAAATTAATATATCATGTCAATGATACCTCAAGAATTATCGTAAGATGGACCGCATCTAAATAGACAAACTGTCTCTTGGACAAACTCTCCTGCCATGTGCAACCAATCATATCCCCTTCACTTATAATCACATAACTATCTTGTAGCAACTTACAGTAACCTCACATGGGAAAGTAATATTAGGAAAGTATTTATTATACTTTTAGCTATCTTTTAAAGTGACTATGCAGCTAGAATGTGACCAGCCAGCTCTCTATGGACTCCCAGCTAATATTCACAAACTTTGATCCCAAGAGCATGTGTATTTGGATATATATGTACTGGGGAGGGAGACGGAGAGAGAGAGAATACAAGAATAGCATCTGTAGTAAGAATGGGTAATGAAGTAGAATGGTTCTGAGACCATTCATCTGAAGAAGTAGGTTGTGCCCACAAAAGCTCATGGTATCATCTACATGTTTTATTAGTCTCTAAGGTGCTGCAAGACTATTTGGGGTTTTTTAGAAGTTTTTCAGAAACCAGTTTTACTACTGCAATAATATCTGTGCAATATTCAGACCTTGATAACTCCAGTCACCAGAGACAAAGAAACTCTCCCTCATAAATTAGGAACTATAAGAATTAAAAATGTTTATAGAAATCCATCTCTTATGGTCATGAAGATGAATTTCCAAGTGTGATCATTGTTGTCTGCTTCTAAAAACAGAACTCCAATGTCCTGCTACTTGTTCAGTGCTTTTTCAGACAGCAGTAGTGTGAAATTGATATGAGGCTATTGAGTAGAAGCAGTGCAAGTGCCTAGTCTTGTCAATTTCATTCTGTTGCTGCTTGAGAAAGCTCTAAGTCAGGTGTGGGGAACCTTTTTTGGGTCAGAGTACACTGACCCACAAAAAACAGTCAGGGACTGCACACAAATGAGAAAAAAAACATCCCTCAACAGCATGGGCTCAGCCCCAACTCTCAGGGGCCAGATCCACGTAAGCGGAGGGCTGCATCAGCCCCCAGGCCTGAGGTTCCCCACGTTTGCTCTAAGCAGCAGCATGAAGTGCTAGGGTTGAGAGGAAAGCAAGTTCCCCTACAACAACAAAAAAGACAGGATGGAGAAAATGCAGCTTCTATGGGAAAGGGAAAAGATTATTTTTGCCCCAACAATGGGGAAAGTGGGAGTTCTGACACAGCTCCTACTTCTTACCAACAGCCAGGGAAATAGGACTAACTTCCAGATTCTTTAGAATCAGCTTCCATATAGTGGGTGTACTCCTATGGGAGGTAGAGCTGATTTTTTTTATGCCTGGGAAAATAACTCATATAATTGAGGGTATATACTAAAGGCCTTCACACCAGACACTTCCCCAGCAATTAGTGACTGGCTAGAAGAGATAAAAGCTGAAGGAAATCCTGCTGGAAATTAAATATATAAAAATACCCAATTCAAAAGATTTTAGTCCCTGAAAAATCTTTTTTAAAATGCAAATTTAAAATAATTCCCTTCATTTTCAAAAGTTTAGCAATGTTACCATGGTTATGGTATTCTGTAGATAGTATTCATCATCTTGAAGTCAGATTTATGTGGTATTTATCTTCTTACAGTCAGATTTGTGTGCTTTCCAATAGGAAAGCAAGCCTCAATCAATGTTCCAATATGGTGACTAGCTTGTTATAAAACATTTACTTTTTGTCAATCAGAATTCTTTAAAAAAAAAAAAAAAAGTACAATATATAAACTACAAAACATCGATAACCTCCCCAATAACACCATCCTTGCCACCATGGATGTAGAAGCTCTATATACCAACATCCCACATGAAGACGGATTACAAGCAATTAGAAACACTATCCCAGAGGACACCACTGCCAGCCTGATAGCACTGCCATAGAACCTATGTAACTTTGTTCTCACCCACAATTATTTCCAGTTTGAGAACAACTTATACCTCCAGATCAGCGGCACAGCCATGGGTACACGCATGGCCCCACAGTATGCTAAAATCTTTATGGCTGACCTAGAACAACGTTTCCTCAACTCCCGTCCCCTTTCACTCCTTCTCTACCTACGGTACATCGATGACATCTTTAGGATCTGGACGCATGCCAAGAAACACTGGAGATATTCCACAGAGATTTCAACAACCTACACCCCACCATCAACCTCAGCCTGGACCATTCTACACGAGAGATCCACTTCCTGGACACCACAGTACAAATCAACAATGGAAAATTAGACACCAATCTCTACAGAAAACCCACCGACTCATACAGTTACCTACATGCTTCCAGCTCCCATCCAGAACACACCACACGATCCATCATCTATAGCAGGCATGTCCAAAGTCCGGCCCGCGGGCCAATTGCGGCCCGTGTTCCGATTTAATACGGCCCCCGCTTCCTCCCCCTCTCCTGGCTCCCCGGCGCTCTTTTGAACTGGCGCGCCCAGCGCACCGCTTCCAGCCGCGCCGCCACCGCCCATGGCCTCCGCGGTCCTAGAGCCTGCCCTGTAGGGCACGTCCGCAGCCCCGCTCCCCCGCTCGGCTGCGGGTTCACCCTGCCCCCGGGCCGGCGTGCCCTGCGCTCTCCGCCCGCCTCCGACTCTGCGGGCCCTCCGCCTTGGGGCTGAGAGTGCGGGGACGGCCCTCACGCATGTTCACTTCTTCAAATCTGGCCCTCTTTCAAAAAAGTTTGGACACCCCTGATCTATAGCCAAGCCCTCTGATACAACCGCATCTGCTCTAATCCCACTGACAGAGACCAGAAGCTTCAGGATCTCTACCAAGCATTTATAAATCTCAACTACCCACCCAGAGAAATAAAAAAGCAAATTGAAAGAGCCAGACGAATACCTAGAAACCATCCACTTCAAGACAGACCCAAGAAAACCAACAATAGAACACCACTTGTCATCACCTACAACCCCCAACTTAAACCTGTCCAACACATTATCAATAAACTACAGCCTATATTGGAACAGGATACCATACTCAAAGAGGCTCTGGGAGATAGACCCATAGTCTCCTATAGACAACCACCTAACCTCAAGATGATTCTTACCAACCACCACAGGACATACCACACTAATACCAACCCTGGTACCTTCCCTTGCAACAAACCCCGTTGCCAGCTTTGACCACATATTCATTCTGCTGATACCATTATTGGACCTAACCAAGTGAGTTATAAGATCAAGAACACATATTCCTGCGCATCCAGAAATATAATCTATGCTATCATGTGCCGAAAGTGTCCGTCTGCTATGTACATTGGACAAACATCTCAGACACTTCGCCAAAGGATTAATGCCCACAAAACAGATATCAGACAAGATCACAAAGAGAAAACAGTTTCTTGCCATTTTAACCAGAAAGGACACTCTCTCAATGACTTAACCACCTGCATTCTGCTACAAAGACCTTTGACATCTGCACTTGAAAGGGAATCCTCTGAACTGTCATTCATGTTTAAATTTGACACTCTCCAGGAAGGAATGAACAAACACTCAAACTATCTTACCCATTACCAAGATAGCTTCCCCAATTATCACCTCTAATACCATTAGCTCACAGACATCCCACTCTCCCCACCTCTAATATCATCAATTCACAGACACTTACCTTCCTTCCTCCCCCCCCCCCCGCATTCCCCTCCTGTTCTGAAATGCGATTTGTCCTTTTCATGTGTGTTCACTTTTTTTTTTTTAATTGTATCCTTTGTATATATGGTTGTGACTATTTTCTTCCACTATTTGATCTGAGGAAGTGGGTCTGGCCCACGAAAGCTCATCATCTAATAAACCATCTTGTTAGTCTTTAAAGTGCTACATTGTCCTGCATTTTGCTTCATATATAAACAGAGACATTTTTAGGAGAGGCAACACCTTAACTATAGTAGAATGCTTCATTAGCAGAAAAGATAACCAGATTCCACAATGTTTTGAGAATTGTCTGAAATATCACTATATAAAACAAGAGAGCTTCAGAATATTAAGGAATCTTCAGTGTACTTAACTACTGAAAGGGATGATGACATAGAAGCAAAACAAGGGACCTATCAGGACCTCATGCAACAAATACGTTATATCATCATTTTAAAAATGTAAACACTTTCAGCTCTTAAGTAATAACTGTCATTTCTGATATAAAACACATTCCACTATGAAATTCCTGTTTAATTGTGCGATGTGAATGAATGAGTATCCCCAGGACATTTATAATAATCTATTTGAGTTGTAAAAGTTAGAACTTTCGCAAGAAGGGGTTAATGCAGAAGGATTGTTTATAGAACTCTGAGGGATTATACTTAATTTCATAACCAGTGTGCTATCTTATTTATGGTTTGTTTTTACAACCACTGAGCAACACTTTGCAGTGTTTCCCCCCTCACTGCATCCACAACTACAAATACAAAACTTACATCAGAATTAAATACTGAAGCAAAAAAGTCACTTGCCATCTACAAAAGCATTGATACATCCATTAATATTTTATCTAGGAAGTAAGAAGCAATGCAATCCATCACTGTTATGAAGCCACAAAACTTAGTAACTAAGTCCTGAAGCAGTGGCCTGGAAGTAGCTTGCCCAAGTTAAACTGTTCCTGCCCCTTGAACATAAAAATGCCTTCTAATGATGATGACTCACTGAGGAAATGGTTTCAGCCCAGCAGTGCTCTTATGTGATTCTGTCAATAAGATCACAAGAGTTGATCCCAATTAATTCCTATAAACCCAGCCAGGGTGGCATTGGCATGGCAATATATGTTATGCTGTCCAGCCTTTTTTTATTATTTTACATGTACCTATACTATTAAATTATCGATGAGGTTACTTGCTAGTGCTCCTGCCTCCCATAAGTACCCTTTCATAAAAGCTCTGCCAGCCCAGTATATGTAAATGGAATTGGGTGGCACGCTGCACTTTTTCTCCCCCAGCATCCCTCTTTACTTTACTACTGACATGCAGGCAACTCAAAGCAAAGGGCTTTTTAAAAATTAGTACAGGCACTTACAAAGCAGGAATTGGCTGGCAAAGAGCCTAGTCAGGCTGTTGCTCCCTGTAACACCACGAACTGCTCCGCAATAAGTAGCCGATGCTTCCCGCAAGGTCCTTCCCGCCTAGGATAGAAGAGAAGCTGGAGGCGGTGGAGCGAATCCAGCTCCGAGCCAGCAGCCCCGGTACCTGCGCCCTCAGCTAGCGGCTCTTGGGCTTGCTAGGTACTAGGCAACACGGAAGTCCACGGGGGCTGGGCCAGGGCAGGCGGCTGAACTGGCGTCTCCTTCGCCCAATGGCAGGGCAAAGCGCCAGCAGGAGGCGGGGAGGCCGAGCTCTGGGCGCGGGCTGCCCGGCGGTGCGGCCCGGCCCTGCGAAGAGGCAGCGGTTGCCCTGGGCTGTGCCCGCGAGGGGAAGCTAACGCCACTGGGCGCAGGATCCAGCCGTTATAGTGGGGCCCGAGCACCCCCGCCCCTTAGCGATTCCCACTAGGCCCAGATGCAACCTGATCCTGCGCCTATTTATACCTCCCCGCCCCCCGGCCTGGCTTTGTCCGCGCCCTGCCCGAGGCGGGTGCCAAAGGAACCGACTCTGCCCCGAGCGGAGGGCAGGCGAAGGCTCCCCGCTGTATGCGCAGCGCTGCCCCGGGATGCAAAGCCCGGCATCTCCCTTACCGTGCCTCCTGCTGCTGCTGCTGCTGCTGCTTCCCACAGCCGCTCTTCCCTGCGGCACTGGCCCGCCCGGCACCTAGGCAGCGCGAGGCGTGTCTGCTGGTAACCAGAGCCTGAAAGGGAACCTCCTGCAGCTGCTGCGAGGAGGGGAGCAGCGTGGAGCTCTCCCGGCAGCTGCGGGGGGGCTCGCGCTGTGATCCCCCTCATCTCATGCCAAGGGCGCCATTTCGGATTTTGGCTGGAGAACGGGGGAAGGAGGGAACTTTAACCATGACTCCAAGGGCTACCTAGGCGCTTGAAAACCCCTAGTTTTCTGGCAGATAAAGTAGAAGTTAGCAGGAGCCACGTGTCTCATTCCTATATAAACAAATAAAGAAATATTAGACCCACTCAGCTCTAAGGACGTGTTCTGACATCTTGTGGCAAGTCACTTAGGGGCACTGTTAGGGTTAAAAACAGGACGATGTAGCACTTTAAAGACTAACAAGATGGTTTATTAGGCGATGAGCTTTCGTGGGCCAGACCCACTTCCTCAGATCAAATAGTGGAAGAAAATTGGCACAACCATATATACCAAAGGATACAATTTAAAAAAATGAACATGTGAAAAGTTAGACTTTTTCTATTGTCACTTCACCAGCTCTGCCAGAGACAGAGACCCCATCAGACCTCCTGGGTCCTAGCTCAGCTCTGGAAGGGGGAGAGGAGGACTAGTGGGTAGCAGAGGGCAGATACCTCTGGGTTCTATGTAAGAACATCAGAATAGCCATATTGGGTCGGACCAATAGTCCATCTAGCCCAGTATCTTCTGATAGCAGGCAATGTCAGGTGTTTCAGAGGGAATCATTGAGTGATTCATCCAGTCACCCATTCCCAGCTTCTGGCCAACAGAGGTGAGGGATGTGCCCCTCTCTCAGAACTAGCACATCAGGCTCAAGTCATGGGAGTTGCCTAGGAATGGTCCCAGACATACAAGGACTGCATGTTGAAAATACACTTCCTAGCCACTTTGCCAGCATGAGTCTAACTCGATGGATTTCATAGCACTTATGGTTTTTAACATCTTTTTTACATAAATGGAAGACAGAGGCTACATCTACACTGGAATGATTTTGCACAAGAACTCTTTTGCCGAAGAGTTCTTGTGCAAAAACTCTTTTCCAGAAGAGAGCGTCTACACTGGCATGTGCCTTTGTGCAAGAGACGTGCTTTTGCGCAAGAGCATCCGTGCCAGTGTAAACGCTCTCTTGCACAAGAAAGCTCTAATGGCCATTTTAACCATAGGGCTTTCTTGCGCAAGAAAGTCATGTTGCCTGTCTACACTGGCCTCTTGCACAAGAACAGTTGTGCAAGAGGGCTTATTCCTGAGTGGGAGCATCATAGTTCTTGCACAAAAAGCACTGATTTCATACATTAGAACGTCAGTGTTCTTGCGCAAGAACTCACATCCAGTGTAGACAAGCAGCAAGTTTTGGCGCAAAAGCAATGTAGACACAGCCTTTATGTTTAGAAATGCTCAGTGATTGGGGAGAAGGGGTAACTTGATGCACCTTAAAGGGGGCTTTTAGACAGCACTGAGCACTCACTCACTGTCAGTCAGGCCCTGTACTGTGTCTCAAACTGAGACAGGCAAAGTTGCCAGTCAGGAATGAAGTTTAAGGTCCTAAATTCAAGTTAACAGTGTCCCTGCAATAGACAGATGTAATGAAAAAAGTAGTGCTGAAATGGGGGGGCGGGAAATTTATGCCTATTATGGCTTGAGAATTTGCAATTGACTTGGTTTCCATTTCTTTGCAAACACTCGTAAACAAGCCTCCCAAACCTCATTTTCTCCTGGGAAATTTTATCTCTGTATAAATTACTGCAGGAGTCTTCCCAGAATCATTCTTTAACTCCCAGATCTGCACTACTACTTGGGGTCAGAATAATTTAACCAATTACATGTTAGGATGTATGATTTCAGCACCAACCTTTTTAAAACATGGATCATGTCCTTAGCATAGTAACAGATAATCTAGAGAAGATAATCGGGAACTTCTTTTCACCCTTTGGCATAATTCAAAGGCAAGGCAACATTCAAGGATTTGGAATGGCAACTGATTTAAAACCAGTAGAAAAAAAATCCCATTTTTTCCCACCTAACACAATGGTCTTATGGTACTTATTGCTACAAAGACTCAGTGGGACCCAAATCTTAGCAACATTCAAAAAAGAATTGGATGTTTATATAGAGAAAGTCCTATTCCAAAGTGACACGAGTACAAATTAAAAAGATCAACCAGAAGCTTGAAAGGGTTAGAAACTTCAGGCATCAGGGTATAATCTGACCTCTGACTGACTGGGGTCAGGAAGATTGTTCCCTGTGGACAAGTTATTCCACAGTTGTCCACTGCAGTATTTCTTGCACCTTCCTCTGCAGCAGCTGGTGCTGGTCACTGTCAGGGACAGAAAAATGGCTAGATGGACTCTGCTCTGATCCAGGCTGGCAAATCTGATGTTCCTATATTAGGCAGCTAAATCCACATGAAGGCACCTGATTTCCAGCAAACTGGTGGAGCGGCTAAAGAGAAGTTAGCAAGCAAGATAAAGGAACTCCAATCAGCAGACTGCTAGAGAGCTATCCATGGACAGTGCTCCAGAAAGGAGCAAAGAGACTAATAGACCAAACACTCTGATGGACCTGAGAATGAAGTGGATTTCCAGATTCCTGGACACAAGGAGTGGACTGACAGCCCCACTGAGCTGAGTGAGCCAGAGCCACATCCTCTCCTGCCCCCCATTTGGTTAGGGGATGCACCTTCACACTGATGCACCACCTCACCAAGCCAGACCCCTCAATCTGGAACAATTCCTCAGATTTGTCACCTAAAAAGAATGGCTCAAGTTTGGGCCTCCCCCCCCCCCATACTCAGTCATGAAGACCAATGAAAGAATTAATGTAGTTTCTCCTAAATGACCTTATCATCCTTGAGTGCTCCTTTAGTATCTTGATCATCCAGTGGCCCCACTGGTTGTTTAGCAGACTCCCTGCTTCTGATGTTTGTAAAAAAAGATTTGCTATTACTTTTTGAATTTTTGGCTAGCTGGTCTTCAAACTCCTTTGTGACCTTCCTAATAATATTTTTACACTTCATTTGACAGTTTATGCTCCTTTCTATTTTCCTCACTAGGATTTAACTTCCACTTGGCATTCGAGAGGAGTTGTTATAGAAAGATCCTGAGAATAGGATGGATGCAGAAGGTCACCAACAAGGAATTATATAGGAAGATACAGCCAAAAGAGAACCTACTGCAGAAGGTTATACACCAGAAGTTACAGCTATTCGGGCATATCTGCAGAATGAACGATGAGCAAAAAGTTAAGACCCTGGTATTCGGCATAATGGATGGTCCAAATAGGAGAGGCAGACCCCACACAGAATGGGTAGATGATATGGTAGATTGGCGCGGAGCTAGACTACAAAAAATAAGCCACTCCGCACTGGACAGGGAAAATGGAAGGAAAGTGAAGGAGGCATCAGACACCAACTGCCTTTGAGCCCATGGTTGATGATGATGATGATGATGGTGATGTTAGATGATGCCTTTTTATCTCTCGTTGCTTCTTTTATTTGGTTGTTAAGCCACTGTTGCACTGTTTTGGGCTGCTGTGGTGTTTTTCCCACCACAAGGATGTTAAATTTTATTATATTATGGTCATTATTTCCAACTATTTTCACCTCTTTGACAAGACCCTGGGCTCTACTTAGGACTAAATCAAGAATTGCCTCCCCTCTTGTGGGTTCCAGAACCAGCTACTTCAAGAAGCATTCTTTTAAAGTGTCAAGAAATGTTATCTCTGCATCCTGTCCTGAAAGGACGTGTATCCAGTCAATATAGGGACTATTGAAATCCCCCATTATTATTTTTTAATTTTTATAGCCTCTCTAATCTCCCATCACATTTCATAGTCACTATCGCTATCCTGATCAGGTGAGCAGTAATATTTATTGATTTGGGTGGCAGCAGAGCAGCAGCCGCTAGCAGGTCACCTAGTTCTGAAGTCAGTGCCACCACTAGCCCGAGCACAGAAGGAAGTTTGGAATAATATGGTATTGCCTCCCTTTCTTCTGCATTGTTGCTGGTAGTGGGGCTGCCTCCTGAGCTGGGAAGCTACAAAGTAGTGGCCACTGGCCAGGTGCCCAGCTCAGACGGCAGCATCACTGCCAGCAGCATCATTGAAGGAAGGGTGGCATGTTATGGTATTGCCACTCTTCCCACTACACCACTTCTGGCAGAGGCACTGCCTTCTGAGCTGGGTGTCGTGTGAACAGGCACCACTCCCTGGACACTCTGCTCAGAAATCAGTGCTGCTACCAACAACAGTGCAAAAGAAAGTGTAGCATAGTATGGTATTGCAATGCTTCCTTCTGCACCATGGCTAGTGGCTGCACTGCCTTCCAAATGGGGTGATCAGACTGCCAACACCACTGGCCAGATGCCTGCCTTAGAAGGTAGTGTCACCACCACCAGCAGCACAAAAGGAAGGGTGGCACTATATTGTATTTCCACTCTTCCTTCTGTGCCATTGCTGGTGGCAGCTCTACCTTTCAAGGTGGGCAATCAGAAAGTTAGTGTTGCCACCAGGAGCAACATGGAAAGAAGGGTGGCATGATATTGTACTGCCTCCATTCCTTCTGTGCTACTGCTGGCAGCAGTGCTGAATTCCAAACTGTGATGCCATAGAGTGGGAAATTGGGAGCTGACAGGAGGATGCAGTGGTCGAGAAAGAAGGGTGGCATCATATGGTATTGCTTTTCTTCATAGAATCATAGAACCATAGAACTGGAAGAGACCTCAGAAGGTCATCAAGTCCAGCCCCCTGCTCTAGACAGGACCAATTCCAACTAAATCAACCCGGCCAGGGCTTTGTCAAGCCGAGACTTAAACACCTCTAGGGATGGAGACTCCACTACTTCCCTAGGTAACCCATTCCAGTGCTTCACCACCCTCCTAGTGAAATATTTTTTCCTAATATCCAACCTGGACCTCTCCCACCACAACTTGAGACCATTGCTCCTTGTTCTGCCATCTGTCAGTACTGAGAACAGCCTCTCTCCATCCTCTTTGGAACCTCCCTTCAGGAAGTTGAAGGCTGCTATCAAATCCCCCCTCACTCTTCGCTTCTGCAGACTAAACAGACCCAAGTCCCTCAGCCTCTCCTCATAAGTCATATGCTCCAGCCCCCTAATCATTTTGGTTGCCCTCCGCTGGACCCTCTCCAATGCGTCCACATCCTTCTGTGCTGGTGGTGGCACTTCCTTATAAACGTGTGGCTGGGAACCTGTGGCAACTGGTCAGGTGCCTAACCTGGATGTCAATCCCACCACCAGCAGCAACATAAAAGGAAGGATGATTTCCTACTGCTACACTTCCTTCTATGTTGCTGATGGAGGCAGCACTGCTTTCCATACTGAGCAGCCAGAGAGCAGCACACCCAGCACAGAACTCAACGCTGCGGCTAGCAGCAGTACAGAAAGACGAGTGTCATGTTATGTTATTGTCAGCTTTCCTTCTGCACTGCTGCTACTGGCAATATTACTTTCTGAGCTAGGCAGTCACAGAGCAATGGCCAGGTGCCCAGCTCAAATGGCAGCACTGTGGTCAGCAGTAGCACAAAAGGAAGAGTGGTGTGGCATGGTATTGCCACTCTTCCTTCTGTGCCGCTGATGGTGACATCTCTACCTTCCAAGCTGTGCAGCCAGAGGGAACAGGAGCCTAATGCTGAAGACAGCGTCACCAGCAGCACAGAAGGAAGTGCAGCAAGTTATGATTGTTGCCACTCTTCCTTCTGAGCTGCTACTATGAGACTGGGTGGCAGAGAGCAGCTGCCACTCCAGCCACTGCGCTCTGAAGTCAAGGAAAAGTCATGGGCATGTTTTCATATTTCCAAAGTCTGCCTGGACAGAGATCAGAGGACTAAAGAAGATGTCATCGATGAGAAAACCCCAACATATGGTGACCCTATAAACAACCCTCCTGCGCTTGCTTTGCCACCCCCTTGTAGGATGAGACCCCCTCCCTCCCCAGTGTGAGAAATGCTGCACTAGAAGATTCCTCTACAACAGAGGTGGACAAGATAGGGTCCGCAGTTGATCCAGCCCAAGGCTTCCCTGTTGCTTTCCTGCCCCCAAGCCAATCAAGACCTGGGAATGGGGGAACATACAAGACAGAGAAGCGGCCTCAGAGGTCACTTACATCAGCCTCTTCCTGGCACTAGTCCAAATTACCATTTTGCAGGACCGGAAGGAAGATGGATGTCACTGTGAGGCCTTCTCTCTGCCACTGTGGGGCCCTTCCCTGAGCTCTCATTCTAGCATGAATCCTAGAAAGGAATCCACTCGGTCCCTTCATTCCTTCTTAAAGCAGTGAGGATTGTCTCATGTTCCTTTCTGGATCCTTGTTCTGACCCTCTGACCTCCCTTCTTTTCCTGTATATTCACTTCTCTTGCTATTTAGATGAATGTTGTGTGTCTCTTCCCTTCTGTTAAGAGGGGAGCCTTGTTTCTCTGCACCTTAAGATGAGGAGGCAATGACGGATGCACTGGAGCCAATGTAGTATCCAGCCAACACTCCCAACCCCCACAGTACACAGCATCAGCTTATGGGCTTTTCAGGTACTAAGAAATACAAGAAGTTCAAGGGGACCAGGTCACCGTGGCCTGATTAACAGGCATCTTGTTCACCCAGTATAATGGTAAAGCCCCAGTAAAAGGAGCAGAAGTGCTTAGCTCCAGCGTGCAGGGAGTGCTGCCCAACCCTTGCAAACTGGCTGCTCCTGCCTTGCATTGTGCCTGGGAGGAAGTGAAGAATACCACCAGATTAATCTTTACATTTTGCAGTTGGGTCTTTGCACTAGGTGAAGCCCACTGAAAAACCCATGCTAGACTCACAGGTTACCTGATTCTACGGCTCTTTATAAATACCTGAGCTCACCATCAGCCTGTCTTTTCCCCTGCACTGCCTAGATCTGTTGCCTAAGGGAAATGGGATGTGAGGGCCTCAAAAGACCATGCATAGTCACCTGCTTTCTTAGGATGAAGGGAACAGTGAGTGCCACTTACCAAGTTTCTTGGCTCCTTCCCAAGAGCTACTTTCCTTGCTGTACTTCCCTGTTCAATGCCTAGTCAACATGCTTTCTGCCCAGGACAAGACATGTCATCTGCTAGGCACAGAAAAATAAGCTGCTGCTGCACTTCAGTGATAGGGCCCATCTCCCACCCACACATGCTGTCCCTGAGGCATGCTCCAGTCTCTTGGCAGCCAGCTAAATGTCAGCAGCAGGTCCAATCTGAGGAGTCCATAGGAATCCAATCCTTCTCCAGTTGCACATACACATTAGCTCAGCTATAACCAGATGAACTAAATTGGATGCTGGACTAATACATGGATATCACCGAACAGCAGTAAATACTTCCTCTTACTCAGTGTTGGCTTTCAAAATTTTGCAAAGTAAGTAATAGTCATTGCTTCCAATTTTGGCAGCTTGAATATCTCAAATAAAATAGACACAGCAATACTTTTAAAACAAAAGGAAGGTGTCACTGTTGTGAAAGTTAGGAGCTTTCCGTTCCCTAGAACATCACATTTCTTTGCCCTTGAGGGGTTGAAAACTAGGTATCATAAAGTTTGCTTTGGGAATTGAGTTCTTCAGATGAGAACTTAAGAACTAGGATCTTGTTTTCTCTGAATATATGGAGTTAGGCTCAAACCAAATGCTCAGAATTTTACATAGGTGAAGGAAGTAAGGAAGAAAGAAGAGTTCAAAATCCAAACCTTGATTTACATGTAAGCAGGATCTGAAGGAATATTTCCCTGACACTGAGCTGGGAGGGGAAGAAACATTGGATGTGTTTATGTAAATACACTTTGCTCCTGCTTTACTTAGCTATTCAACAGACGGAGCAGTGTTTTGCTTATTGTAATCAACTTGGCTGGTGTTTGGTCAGAAAACATGTTAGTACTAAATGCATGGGTATTGAAATGCTGCTAACAATGTTATAATTATTGTAAGAATACAGGGAAGGAAGACTGTGTTTAATCTGTTCCAAAGGAAGGGGGCCAAGCTCAGCAGAAAGGACCTTGTTAAGCAATGGCTTGACTGCCATACCGCTGTGAGAGTAAGAAAGGTGGGAACAGATATTCTGGCTTCACCCCCTCGCAAGGGGTACTCCCTAGGCTAGTTTGACCTGTTTCTCTAAACCAGTGGTTCCTAAACTTTTCGGCATCATGCCCTCCTTCTTGATTTTTGAAAAAACCCTCACTCCCCCTCCCCCCCGCCAAAAACAAAGCAGCAAAACCTGTTGAGGAAAAAAAAATAACTGAGCAGGGCAGCAAAACTTGATGGGGGGGGAGGCTGG
Source organism: Pelodiscus sinensis (assembly GCF_052426305.1). NCBI lineage: Eukaryota > Metazoa > Chordata > Testudines > Trionychidae > Pelodiscus > Pelodiscus sinensis. Next base: position 32,763,828 of record NC_143058.1, on the reverse strand, counting down.
GTCGCTTCACGCCCCCCCAGTTTGGGAACCCATGCTCTAAACCATGGGTTTCCAAACAGGGGGGTGGGCCTGCCTGGGGGGGCATGAAGAAATTCATGGGGGGGTGCGAGGCAACCCAGATCGTTCCCCCTCCCCGGTCAATTGCTCCCCCTCTTACGTTTTGCTGCTATTTTTGTTTTTCGGCCCCAGTCAGTTCCTTTTTCTTTCTTTCTTTCTTTTGCTCAACAAGTTTTTCTGCTATTTTTTTTGCGGGGGGGAGGGGCATGAGGGATTCTAAAAAATCAAAAAGGAGGCGTGATGCCAAAAAGTTTGGGAACCACTGCTCTAAACTGTTCAAAGAATAGGGCTAAATAGGCTTCATTAGAAGCCTCTTTGGGTATATCTACACTAGCCCCCTAGTTTGAACTAGGGAGGCTAATGTAGGCATTCAAAGTTGCAAATGAAGCCCAGGATTTAAATATCCCAGGCTTCATTTGCATCTTCATTTGCATCTTCCCGGGCACCGCCATTTTTAAATCCCCCTTAGTCCAAACTCCGTTACCTGCACTGCATGCTCTTCAGTATAAAGCTTAGCCCTTAGCATAGCCTCCCCAGGAGCGAGCCTGCCAGCCCCTGCCTTCCCAGCTCGGCTCCCAGCTGAGGAGGCTTCAATGCAGCAGCAAAGCCTCCTCCTCGGGAGTAAAGCTGGCAATGAAGCCTTCTTCCCGGGCTCAGAGCTGCTTATCTAGCTCCTGGGGAGGAGGCTTAACTGAGTGTAATCAACACCATTAACAGATAAGCATCCACTTATTGGTAGTCATTTGTAACCAGACATCTGCAGTTGCTACCAATGATGCATGCCTACAGTTTTCCAAGTGCTTCTGGATCATTCAAAATAAAAGGCATCGTAAAAATCTAAAAGATAATTACACACATTTTTCCCAAGTGAGCACATTTTGAACTCTGAAACCTTTTGTGTTTTATGAATCCTCAAAGACCAACACAATCATGACTGAGTAAAAATAAATAAATAAGGAAAGGGGTCAAGTGTCTCATCTGAATATGAACAAATCCAACAGAGAGTGAAATCTGTTTAAATTATCACCTTTATTAGACAATCTCCTCTCCAAACTGTTGGCAGCAATTGATTTATTTAAAAAAACTGATCATATATGCAAGTTGGACTCCATTTTAAAATCACAAGAGACTCCATCTTGGAATTTTAAACTCTATTTTGTCTTTGGGACTACTGTGGAGGTAAACAAGAACAGGCTTGAACTGGTTTTTCGCGCCAGACTCACATTTTACCTCAGAATGTGCACAACGTATGTTGCTGTCAATCATCCATTTCCCCCCCACAAAAGACATAAAAGTACCACCCACTCAGAGTGCCATGCCCTGTCCTTGCCTGTCCAGTGACTCATCAAGATCGTCATCAGTGCTGCTGCTTGTTCCCTCACATGCTGTGGTGAAGCCCAGGCGTTCAAGTTTGAGGATACCAGACCAGAGACAGCCGTACTGCAGTGGTGCTGCGGAGCCTTTGAGCTATCAAGGGTGTTTTCTCCATACCACCTATGGTGAAGGCCTAGGTGTGGTATTGGGAATACACTACGTTGAAGTTCACTGATTCGCCCCACCACCTGAGGTGCCACTCCGACTGCAGACCTATGGTGAAGACCTGGTTCTGTTCTGGACAGTGCCATCCACTCTCTCCCACCTTAACATCTAAGGAACATCTGCTGCGAAACATCTACTGCCGTGGGACTGAGCTACCTAGAGTTCCTCCCCTGTGGCTGCTTGCAGCTACTGGGTAGTAGGTCCTACCTAGGTCATCTTCTCTGCCGACCTGCGGTTTAACATCATGGCCAGAGACTGTAAAGTATTTTAACTTACCTGTTTGTTAGGAGAACTTTCCTATCTTCTTTCCTTCCATTCTTAGAGTGTGGAGTTGGATTTATAATTGGTATACTGGGGTTTTACTATTGTGTTGTGTAGGTATATGCTGTGTACTGTTCCAAATTCTTTAATAGATTTGTGAACTTTATACCTGAATTGTGTTTTCATTGGGCAATTATCCACTGGTGATAGATACTGTGTTGGGGAACCTGTTCTTCTGGTGTCAGGAACAAAACTCCACAGATCTTAGTTTTACATTTATTCTTGTTACTGAGTTCTTGGGTAACAAAACCACGCAAATAGCTAGAGCCCTGCAAATCTGTAGATACCCACTTTATTGCTATAGATATCTAAATGCAGCTATCCAGGGCCCATGTTTGCTGATCAGCTACAGTTACAAAATTTGTGTACACAAAACCCAGCATACAATATTTAATCCTGCCCCACCTTAATTAGAAGACAACTACTGAACATATCGTTTTTTCAGATCCTTTAGGTGGCGCTTAAGATAGGTTCATAAGTTAAAACAGTACAGGATCTAAACAACATTAAAACAGATTCTTTTCACAGTTGAATAGTGCCTTAAACATTTTTTAAAATCATTCCTTTGAGTATATTGTTTTATTTAATGCCTAAGTTACATTATTATCTTCTGATTCTGCATGCAGCTTGTTACTTGGGATGTACAGCAGGACCAGAATTACAAATGGCTCAGAATCAAGTGCTCAGCAGGTGCTGGGTTAAGGAAAAGAGCTCACCTTTTGTCCTCAATCCCTGAGGCAGTTTCTTTTCATTAACAAGGGAACACTGAGAAAAATATTATCAATTCTTGATTATATGCCAAAACTATATATCATAAGTAGGGCTTGACTTAAATTGCAGAGAAATCACACAATTTTCGCGCATTGGTCATGGTATAAATAGCAAATTTTGCAAATGTGTTACACATCCATAATATTTACTATTTATGCTATGACCAACCCATGAAATATATGGGATTTCTTCATGGCATTTCTCAAACTAGGGCCCTGGATCCAAGAGGGCATTGCAATCTTATTAAGGGGTTATGGCATTGCCACACGTACTTCATTATGGCTGGGGGTGGCACTGCTGTTAGAGCTGGCCCCCAGGCAGCAGTTGCCACTTTCTGCTCTGCCTCAAGAGATGGGCAACTGGAGAGCAAATTTCATGGAAGAAACCAGATTTCACAGTCTGAGATGAGAATTTCACAGCCACAGATTTGGTAGACCCCTAATCATAAGAGTTCTTCTCTTGAAGAAAATTTGTTCATACTGCTACTGTTTTCTTCAACTAATTTTTTTTATTTTTCATTCCATCTCTTAATAATAACAGCATAGAAGTAGAAACATATAATGAAGAAAACAACAGCAGAATCTGAATTCTGAGATTTCTTCAAGAGGGATCTATTATAATTACTATTTTCAGAGAACAAAAGTACTTAGTCATAGCTATGATTAAATATTTAGAAATGTGTTTTCCCCCTCTCCGGCTGCTGATATCAAGTATCACTTGATTATTCAGAAATCTAGTTGAACAGCGTTACACTAGGAACATGTCAATATATTATCAGGGGGTTCCTGCAAAGATGTTCCCCATTAAAGTGTGATAAACCTTGTATTTCAGGAGTGCATGTGCTTGAGGAGAAGTGGGGAATCCATTCATTTTCTCATTAAAAGAAAAATGTATTGTAATCATTACTACAGTTTGTTGTTTGTCATGATAAAATTTTAAAAATTGGTTTGTCAGCAAAAAATGCAAGTCACACTTTTTGTTTTAAAAAGTGTATAGTTACAGGTCACGTTATTTGATGCTGAATACAAAATATAATTTAATGGCCAAGCCCAAGCTCCTAGAATGGGAACACTGGCATCTTCACTGTCTTCAGAAGGCAGGCAATGGAAATAAGTGATGTCTGACAGTACAGTTAGCTCTTGAGCAGTATTTGTCTGCAATCTACAGATGATTATAAGCTTCTGGTATACTCTTAATCAATACCTAGAAAAGAGACAACCTCCCTAGAAGCAAGGGAAATCACCTCAATCTTCCCTTTATTTTGATGTGGAATGTTAACAATGGGTTCATGAGGGTCTCTCAGACTACATCTACACTGCAATGCTATTTTGGGATACCAGAATATCCCAAAATAGCTATCCCACATCTTAACAGCAAGCCCGTTATTTCAGGCTCGCTATTCCAATGTCCCTGTAAACATCATTCCATGAGGAGTAAGGGACATTTCAGAAAAGTGGGTTATTTCAAAATTTGATGCTGTGTAGACAGCACCAAATTACGAAATAAGCTATTTTGAAATAAGATTGAAATAAGATACATAATTTGCGTGGCTCAAATTGCATCTCTTATTTTGAGTTTCGGAGCAGTGTAGATGCACCCTCATAGCTTCCTCTAGCACAGGGCTACTCAATATGTCGCTCGCATATTAATATCAGCAGAACTGACTTAAAATGGGGTCTGTATGTTGTGTAGTCTTGCCTTAATTTTTATATTCATGCCCATCAGTGTGAAAGATGCTATATTTGCATGTATATGCAACCATACTTAAGTTGCAGCCCTCGGCAGGTGCTGTATCACTGTGGCCCCCGGGGCTTCCAAAGTTGAGTAGCCCTTTTCTAGCACAACACTGGATGGCAGAATTTGCCATGGTCAAATTTGTCAACCTAAGATGGCTGGTCATATGAAATAGTGTTGTAGTTTAAGTGTTACTAGGTACTGTAGTGTATCCATTCCTTATTCTATTACACAAAGCATTCTCTCTATGCATTGTATAAATACAGATTGCATCCTTGGACAATCAGAAGCTAAAGGGCTCAGACTCCCTGGGGCACCCTCCTGTGATCCCGAGGCACTTTCATGAGCTGTGATCCAATACAGTCCCTGCCAGAAATATGTTCTCACACCCTCCAGTAATGCTAGTGGACATATTGCAATTTTATACTGATATCAGAATCTGGGTCTACTCAGCAGCCATAACTCTAAGTACGATACTCAATTTACGCTACACAAATTGCGTAGCTTTTTTTGAGTCTATTTTGAAATAGTCTACTTCAAAATTTGATGCTCTCTACACAGTGCCAAATTTTGAAATAATGTGCTATTTTGAGCCATCTCTTAACTCTCGTGGAATGAGGTTTACAGGGATGGTGAAATAGCGCGCCCGTTTTTTCGAAAAATATTTTGAAATAATGTATGTGTTTCTAAGATGTGGGGTAGCTATTTTGAGATACCACAGTATAGGGATCTCTTAATATAGCTACCCTGTGTCTTAGAAATGCTCTTGTTATTTCAAAATATTTTGTGCTGTCTACACAGCGCCAAATTTTGTAATAATGCACTATTTCTCCATTCCTGTAAAACTTGTTAAATGGAGGATAAGGGATTGCTTGAAAGAGCATATTATTCCAAGTTTTGGGTGCTGTGTAGAAGCACCCTTAATATCCAGTGAATGCCCACTGAGTCATTCCTGCCAGCTTAAGTGAATTTTCTGCTTCTCACATGATGACAATGATAGAGGATCATGGAGTTGTTTTTATATAAGACTTAACAAGGAAATGTATTAGAATAAGGGACACATTACTGTCCCTAAAGCTACTCTATCTTTCTTTGCCCACTTCCTCCTAAAAGAGCTTCTCCTTACAACAGCATCCAAAGTGAAAAGCCACTGCCTGGGGCCATGCTGAATCATGCACAGTCAGAGGCCTTTACACCCTTGGAAAGGGTGCTAGGACCCAGCAGAGACCAGGGCCAAATTAGGGAAAGGACTCTTTGTTTCTATCACCTTCTCTTTTTGCTTGTGATAGTTTCCTGCCTCCCCAGCCTCTCTTCAAGGCAGAGAGAGCAGCTCCTCTCTATCCTGGACATGGGACAGCTCCTGTATAAGCTGAGCAGGTTCAAGGAGCTAAGAAACCACCCTCATAGTTTCCTAGAGCAGTGTGCTATCCAGTCTCCAGTGCCAAATACAGTAATTCCTCATTTAACGCGGTAGATATGTTTCAGAAAATGATCGTGCTAAGTGAAAACGTGTTATGCGAGGTCAATTTTCCCATTGAAAATAATGGAAAAGGTGGAGGTTGCGTTTTAAGCGCACGTGCGGTCGCAGCTCCAGCCTGCACTTGTTAGCAGCTGAGACCAGGACATAAGGTTGGGGGAGAAAGGAGACTGGGTTATAGCAGGGAGGGGAAGTGTTTGGCTCTAGAGAAGGGAAGGGAAGGACAGGGGAGGGGGCTTGCAGCCGGCAGCTGGGTTTCCTCAGTTGGCTGGTCGCCGGCAGCTGCACGGGGATTCCCCTGCCTCCCAGTAAAGCAACAGAGGTTCACCGCTCACCGCGCTGTTCCTCGGCGACCCTCTCTGGCTGATGCCTCGCGTCTGGCGAGGAGGGGTCGCCAGGGAACGGCACGGTGAGTGGCAAACCTCCGCCACTTTGTAAGGAGGCAGGGGAAGCCCCGCATAGCTGCCAGTGACCGGCAAGCTGGGGAAACCCAACCACTGGCTGTAAATGGGGAGCAGAGGAGAGGGAGCGAAGCATCCCCAGAGGATTGCTGGGGAATGGCACAGCAAGCAGCGAACCTCCAGAGGCAGGGGGAAGCCCCGCACAGCTGCCGGTGGCCGGCCAGCTGGAGAAACCCAGCTGCCGTCTGCAAGTGGGGGGCAGAGGAGACAGAACAAAGCATCCAGCCAGAGGGGGTCGCTGGGGAATGGCGCGGCGAGCGGTGAACCTCTGCCGCTTTGCAGGGAGGCAGGGGAAGCCCCGTGCAGTTGCCGGTGACTAGCTGGTTGGTAGGGGAAATTGTGTTATTGCAGAGACAGGTCCTGTTGTTCAAAAAATGTTCCCTAAAAAAAATCATGCTACCACAAAAATGTATTAAGCGGACACGTATTAAGCAAGGAATTACTGTATTATGCAAGCAGAGATAGGAAAGGGAAAAACCTACCCTAATAGCAGCAGCATTACGACCTCCTCACTCAGGAGCAATCAAGCCTCCCATCCACCCCAACCCCTATCTCTCTTTCTGTAGGAGCACCGTTCTGTGCTTCTAGCTCTCACCCACAACATCCTTTGACAACATCTGCCATACCTTCAACCTAACCTCCTTACAAAGATGACCAAACAGTTATCTTATGTTCTAAATCACGCAATCCTTTGAACTCAAAAGGGACTATGGGCATTGGGAGATGATGGGATAGGGCACAGGATTTTTTTTGGTGCATGTATGGGTCATAGATCTAAAAGGCACTACTTACTGCTTGGTTTCCCACTGAGGTGTAAAAGAAACAGTACATACAACCTCACGCTGCCAGAAACTGGATGATGCTGATATATAGGATGGAATGAGATTGTAGATTTTTCTGCTTCTTCATTCTTGTCTTTTTTCATAATATTGCTTCCTTATATCACCACCTTGTAGTAACTGAAACCCATTATCTCACGTATAATCAGGATAATGAGCATATTCTCTCATTTAATGGCTTCTGTGCCCTGGGGAAGGAGGAATGAGGTGGGAGGTTAGAAGTGGGATAAAGCCTATGTGGTAATCTTGGAGGCTCAGCAGATACAATAAATAAAATATAATACAGGAACATTGTTGCAGTCTCTAGGTAGCTAGCAGCAGCCCCAAAGTCTGTGGGAATGTTAGACTATAGCTTGCAGTTCCTTTAAAAAAAAAAAAAAAAAAAACTAAGACTGGCTCCTTAAAATATCTCCCCAAATAAGCCTGTTTACACCCACTCCCTAGATTTGTCTGATAAACACATTTCAGTTCCAGGTTTCCTTTAAGTTTGTATGGCCTTTTGGGTGTTTCCTATATAAACATGCAAGAATATTAAAGTTCAATGTGCTGTTAGTTTTTTAATGAAATCTTATGTGATCCATTAATGAACTGGGGCACACTGAGCTAGTCAGGCTAACTGAAACTCACTACCAAACAGCAGTGAGCCCCTTTTCCTCTTGCATTGGAAGTGCATTGGGGTCACTTCTTCAAGTAGTAACCAAAGAGTGTAGAGTATCAGGGTGCTGTGCTGTACAAAGGCTGGTGGGGTTAGGGCACTGCAGCAGGGCTGCAAAGCACACCCAGACTCAGGCTGCTGCATGCTGGCCTGCTGACTGTTGGGATGTGTCTACACAGCAGGGCTTAACTCAAAATAAACTACACAAGTTGAGCTACTTCAATTGCGTAGCTTATTTCAAAATAGCTTACTTTGAAATTGAGAGCATCTACACAGCACTTATTTCAAAATAGAGCATTCTTCCTCCGACTTCCCTTACTTCTCATATACAGGCAGTCCCCGAGTTACGCGAATCCGACTTACGTCGGATCCGCAGTTACGAACGGGGCCCTCTTCCTGGTCTCCAGCAGACCAGGGAGATGAAGCAAAGCAGTGGAGCACGCGGGCTGTCCGCTGCCTGCGTGTTCCGTCGCTTTGCTCTGCTTTGCTCCCCGTCCCCCTGGTCTGCAGACCAGAAGGACGGGGAGCAAAGCGGCAGAACACGCGGGCAGCAGACAGCCCAGACGCACGTCTGCTGCCCGCGTGTTCCGCCGCTTTGCTCCCCGTCCTTCTGGTCTGCAGACCAGGGGGACGGGGAGCAAAGCAGAGAAAAGCCGTGGAGCCCGAGGGCAGCAGGACAGTCACGGCGCCTCTGGGCTGTCCCGCTGCCCCCATGCTCCGCAGCTTTGCTCCAGACGCCTGTGGTACAGCAGCTGGGGCGCTGCCGGTTGGTCCTGTAGCGCCGCTCTGGGCGCTACTGGACCAACCCGGCAGCACCCCAGCTGCTCTGCCCCAAGCGTCCTGATTCAGCCGCTGCTGGTCAGTTTCAGCAGCGGCTGAATCAGAACGCCTGGGGCAGAGCAGCTTGGGTGCTGCTGGGTTGGTCCAGTAGCGCCAAGGAGCGGTGGCGCTACTGGACCAACCCAGCAGCACCC